>NW_019174307.1:11214235-11214748 GCF_002260705.1 Seriola dumerili
GCCTTACTATACTATGACGTTATATGACATTTTTATGCCTTACTATACTATGGCGTTATATGACATTTTTATGCCTTTCTATACTATGACGTTATATGACATTTTTATGCATTATTATACTATGACGTTTTTGACACTTTTATGCCTTACAATACCATAGTGTTTATAGGCCTTACTATACTATGACGTTATATGACATTTTTATGCCTTACTATACTATGGCGTTATATGACACTTTTATGCCTAATTATACTATGACGTTATATGACATTTTTATGCCTTACTATACTATGACGTTTTTTGACATTTTTATGCCTTACTATACTATGACATTTTTTGACACTTTTATGCCTAACTATACCATCGTGTTTATAGGCCTTACTATACTATGACTTTTTTTGACATTTTTATGCCTTACTATACTATGACATTTTTTGACACTTTTATGCCTTACTATACTATGGTGTTTATAGGCCTTACTATACTATGACATTTTTTGACACTTTCATGCCT
>NW_019174307.1:11220878-11475635 GCF_002260705.1 Seriola dumerili
TGTTTATAGGCCTTACTATACTATGACGTTTTTTGACACTTTCATGCCTTACTATACTATGACGTTTTTTGACACTTTTATGCCTTACTATACTATGACATTTTTTAACACTTTTATGCCTTACTATACTATGGTGTTTATAGGCCTTACTATACTATGATGTTATATGACATTTTTATGCTTTATTATACTAGGACATATATTCACATTGTTATGCCTTACTATACCATGACATTTTTATACCTTTCTATACAATGACGTTTTTTGCCACTTTTATGCCTTATTATACTATGACATTATATGACATTTTTATGCCTTACTATACAATGGTGTTTATAGGTCTTACTATACTATGACGTTATATGACACTTTTATGCCTCATTATACTATGACATATATTCACATTGTTTTGCCTTACTATAGTATTAAATTTTTTGACGTTTTTATGCCTTACTATACTATGACGTTTTTTGACATTTTTATGCCTTACTATACTATGACATTTTTTGACACTTTCATGCCTTACTATACTATGACGTTTTTTGACACTTTTATGCCTAACTATACCATCGTGTTTATAGGCCTTACTATACTATGACTTTTTTGAACTGTTTTTGCCTTACTATACTATGACATTTTATGCCATACTATACTATGACGTTTTTTGAACTTTTTATGCCTAACTATACCATCATGTTTATAGGCCTTACTATACTATGACTTATTTTGACACTTATATGCCTTACTATACTATGACATTTTTTGACACTTTTATGCCTAACTATACCATCATGTTTATAGGCCTTACTATACTATGACTTATTTTGACACTTATATGCCTTACTATACTATGACGTTTTTTGACATTTTTATGCCTTACTATAGAATGACATTTTTTGCCACTTTTATGCCTTAATATACTATGACATTTTTTGACATTTTTATGCCTTACTATAGAATGACATTTTTTGCCACTTTTATGCCTTAATATACTATGACATTTTTTGACATTTTTATGCCTTACTATAGAATGACATTTTTTGCCACTTTTATGCCTTAATATACTATGACATTTTTTGACATTTTTATGCCTTACTATAGAATGACATTTTTTGCCACTTTTATGCCTTAATATACTATGACATTTTTTGACATTTTTATGCCTTACTATAGAATGACATTTTTTGCCACTTTTATGCCTTAATATACTATGACATTTTTTGACATTTTTATGCCTTACTATAGAATGACATTTTTTGCCACTTTTATGCCTTAATATACTATGACATTTTTTGACATTTTTATGCCTTACTATAGAATGACATTTTTTGCCACTTTTATGCCTTAATATACTATGACATTTTTTGACATTTTTATGCCTTACTATAGAATGACATTTTTTGCCACTTTTATGCCTTAATATACTATGACATTTTTTGACATTTTTATGCCTTACTATAGAATGACATTTTTTGCCACTTTTATGCCTTAATATACTATGACATTTTTTGACATTTTTATGCCTTACTATAGAATGACATTTTTTGCCACTTTTATGCCTTAATATACTATGACATTTTTTGACATTTTTATGCCTTACTATAGAATGACATTTTTTGCCACTTTTATGCCTTAATATACTATGACATTTTTTGACATTTTTATGCCTTACTATAGAATGACATTTTTTGCCACTTTTATGCCTTAATATACTATGACATTTTTTGACATTTTTATGCCTTACTATACTATGACATTTTTTGACACTTTTACGCCTTATTATACTAGGACATATATTCACATTGTTATGCCTTAGTATACCATGACATTTTTATGCCTTACTATAGAATGACATTTTTTGCCACTTTTATGCCTTATTATATTATGACGTTATATGACATTTTTATGCCTTACTATACAATGGTGTTTATATGCCTTACAATACTATGACATTATATGACATTTTTATGCCTTACTATACTATGACGTTTTTTGACATTTTTATGCATTAGTTTATTATGAAGTTGTGATGGCTTACTATACTATGACATTTTTTGACATTTTCAAACATTACTATTCAATGATATTTTCAGGCTTTACTATACTATGACATTATATATTTTTATGCCTTACTATACAATGGTGTTTTTATGCCTTATAATGCTATAATGTTTTATGACAGTGTATTGCAGTGTGTACAGCAGGAATCAGTCTTCCACCCAAGCATATCTGTGTTTCAGAGTTGCATTCAGTTCGCTTATCAACATTTACTAACTCGTATTAATTTTCCTCAAGACATGGTGGTACTCAAGAGAGTAAAGTAACAGCAATTCCATTTTTATGTTTTTCAATCTATCAAAAGTTTTCATTCAGCCTAATGTAGCTTCACTCATTTAACTGCCTGTATAGATTTTTCCCAAGTGTTTGGCTTGCTATAATAGCAGAACACTATTCAGATCAAGCCCTAAGAATAAAATATGTAAATGACAATATTCCCCTAATGTTTCAGTCAGGGAGCAATAACAAAGACAGGAGTCTTAGGAAAATGGAGAAACCGATCCTTTTCATCTGGTTTCAGATCTCACATCTCAGAGCCAGGATATAGTGATGCAGAAAATTATGAAACTGGTAATTATGCAGGTTATATATGTATACTTACTGTGTCTTTATCGGAACATGTTATTCTCATGTTCTCATTTCAAGGACTGCAAAAGGACTTGTCAGTAATGTAAGAGACATTTTGCATCTAGCAGTTGAAATGAAATTAAAAATGTTTGCATATTCATACATTCTGACAAGTTCACCGACGGAGAAGATGTAATTTTAAGAACTTGGAAGTCATCTAGTGAACTTTTTTGTGAAAAAACCATATGAGACACCGATTTTTATTCAGAACATCACATTTTAATATGTCATAAAATGTGTATGGAGGGCATCTTTAATAAATGAATAACATAAATGTATAATATGTATAAATACAGACTATATGACAGAACCATAAAATTGTAAAATAACCCAATATTTAAAAAAAATATATGAAATGTTACACAATCCTCCATCTTTAATAACAGAGTTTATGGGAGGTCGTTTTTAATTCATTCTGGCAGCTTTTATTGCAAAATGTCCTTTTCCTAAAGTCTGTTTTCATTTCACAATGGCATTTCCCCAATGACTGTTTTTTTTCATTATGACAGTTTTCACCACAAAGTCTCTCTTTGGTCCCGACAGACAAGGCAGCAGCCACCTGTAATTGACTGTTGCTCCAGTCTGAATTAGAGGACAAACAGTTGGAAAAAGGCATTTGATTCATTTCATAATTTCAGGATATGGTATATACTTTGCCTATGTTATTTATTTTATATTAAACACTTTGGGTCACCATAGAAACCTGGGGAAATACACGTAATGTATTATCTCTACAATACTCGAATACATGAATTTTCCAGCAAAAGGGATGTCGCATTACTCAAAGGAAGTGTGTGTTTTCTCAGTTGATATACTGAAGCAATCTGTGTGTCCACAACAACAGATCTTAAAGTACCCAACTGTATTTCTGGAGTGGAGCATTTATGCCGACAGAGTGATGGACAAGCTTTACAGCCTTGTTTGTGTTTAAGGGATCTGGCAACATCGTTGAGAAATTGTCTTTTCAACTCCAGCTTTTTGTTTGATTTATGTTTTATAATAGAGTACCAGCGAAATGGTTCATAAAATGTAGAGAGGTTCAAGAAAATGTTATGAAAAACATCTTTTAATAGCTTTGAAACTGCACATGGTCCTTCTTCTCTCTTTTCCAAGGTCACTGAAGTCTGAGCTATAAGCTTACAAATATGTCTTTCAGCAACATAGCACTGGGCAGGGAGATTTGAGACGTTACCACTTCCTGTGCTTCAGTTTTCATATAATTTTTCCACACATCTCTGCTCCATCAGGCAGTCTTTTCATCAGTGTTTCATATGTCACTCACTTATTTGTTATTGTGAAAAGACATGCATATTGTAGGTGTGTGACATGCTAGGATCAGCATTCAGAATTAAAAGTTTGTGGATGGGAGACAACAGAGATCCAACCTTCATAATGTCATCCACATGGTATTGAACACTAAATGCTGCAGCAGCGTTTCCATCAAAACAGCATGGTGTAGATATACTGTAGTCGCCATGCAGAGTGCAGGAAAACATTAACATGCAAAGTGCGAATTATTAAAATGAATATTTTTAACTACAGTTCTGCCATCAGTGTGTCCTGTGATTAAAAGTATAACCAGTAATATTCAAAGAGTGTTGTGTCAAATGAAAGCCAAGGTAATCAATTAAAATTTTTGGCACAGGCTCTCCCCAATAACCAATAAGCTCTGTATGAAGCAGTTAATTCAATCTGGCAATCTATTAGCTCAGAGACGCTGTTATTGGAAAAACACTTCAGAGACCTGTCTATAGATGGTCAGGGGGCCATGAATCAAAACATTTTGTTGTGTGCAGAGGAGAGCATAATAGCCCTTTTTAGAAACCAGTCCTCCAAACAGTCAACCCAGAGGCTTAGAGGAAGAAATGTCACGTCCTGATGAATGGCTGTCTTTGTGCTGTGTTCCCTGTGCAACTTTACCTCTTGCTATATAATAAATCATGATAAATTGGGTCTCTGTTGGTATTATAGGCTAATTATTTTCCCATTTAATTCCCTTCCCTGTTGTGTTTCTGTAGTTTGTTTCATGTCCTGAAAGTCCAGTGCTCAGAGGTTTGACCATTTACACCTGTTCATTCCCCTACAGACCGTATTTTACCATATTTTACCATCCTTTTTGCCAGTCACCAGCCCAGTCTGGTCACACAGAGCAGAGGATTTTATGAGTGACTCTCAGTGTGACATCCAGCATTATGGAGACTGATTGGAATAATAGCTCTGCAAAGGTCTGGCGGCCTGCCTGCAGGCTGTGCTCAATGCTACAGTCATCTAACCACAAGCTAGAGCAGCCCACATTGAGGTTTCCACACATGCAGGGAACCAGAGGCTGAGCCAGGTGGTGGAAATGAGTTGACAACAAAAGTCACTGTTTAGTGCACATTTAATGAGCTGTTCAACAAAGTGGGGTCCAAAGAGCACATTTTTGGTTTGATGGACTTCTGACAGACAGATCTTTAGTTCAACATTACCACCTCTAGAGCCTTGCCACTATTGTGGCTAAAACTGATGCGCCCTTTATTTTTAGAAGTTCCTCTTAACTCAGCCAGGTAGGAGTTACTTTTATCCTTAGGATGTTTTGTGAATATCCTGGTAAACAGCACTAAAGCACTTGAAACGTTCTCCAGTTTATGCTGATACTATTAAAAAAAAATCCCCAAGTACAGTGAACAGCAGCTCTTCTGTATTTGGTGTTTTTGAGGTCAGATGTTACCTGGGAAACCGTCGCTCAGTGAAGTGGCAGCAGAGCAGGAAGCATAAGTATGTTGGGTCTCTTATACAGTTCAACCTAAGCATAATCAGGAAGCGTCAACCTATGCCCCTGTCTCCTGCACCTCCTCTTACTGTATTTTCCATATATCTCACTGTTTTAAAGGAGGTATTTGTAAGTTTGGTTATCACTACATAGCCAACATTAGCATTAACAACTGTTCACTTACCAGTCTAGACGGAGCGTTGCAAAGTCAGCATCATACTTCACTCCTTTACTTACCAAGAGCTCCAGAACATACCTGCCAATAGTCCTGTCATTTCAAGGTAATCTCACAAGCTAGACACATAATCCACACACATACAATTTCAACCTATCTGTTACCACGACCTGATTCAAGCAGTGTATGCTGAAGAACGCAGGACGTATGACTGAAAAATTCAATTTTTTTTTTATTGAAACTTAAATATTGGCAGGTGTGCTCCAGCAGTGGCCATGTTGACTCTTCGTTCTATCACTTCTTTTCTTCCACAGATGTTAGCACGCTAATCAGCTAGCCTCAGCCCATTCCAGCCCGTCTCTTTCCGATAGCGAGTCACTGGTAGACTCCAATCTGCCCTGAAGGTGCAGTGCTGCTCAGAGGGCGTATTATAACTTCTTGTATTACAAAGACAAAGATGGCTAATGTGTCAAGTGACAATCACCACCACCTGCTGTAAAAACGGGCAGAGAAAACTTAAGACTGATCTATTCTGTCACCTGACTCGGTGGCAAATAGGCCAATCTATATCTTTCTGTGTAATCCACAAAAATAAAAATAAAAACATATCTGATGTTGAATCATTTGTTTTTTTCTGTCACTTTCTTCATGTCACCTTTTGTCAGCACGTGAGTCACTGCTGTTTGTAGACACTGGCGCAACAGGACATAAAGTAATTTCTCCCACTTCAGTTTTGCTTACGCACAGAGCATCCTCAGTTCATTCTGAACCAATTGATGACAGACATTCACAAGCAGTAAAATGGACTTTCCTCTGTATCAGTCAGAGTCAGGGACAAATTTAGTAGTCTGTTTAATCTAGTGGTGTAGATACACATGAGAGACCCAGATGAGAAGTGTTTGTTCTGCAAAGCCACTGGAGGTTATGTTTTACAGACTGGCAGCCAAATGCACTGTCACATAAACATTGCCTCAGTTCTGTCTCATAAATATTTTTTCGTTTCAGTCTTGAAACTGAGATTTCAAAGTGACAATGTGGGACACAGTGCCTGCTTGCTACCAGCTGGCCCTGGTTTGTGCGTATTTCAACGTGTTGTACACATGTACACACACAGCATGTGGCTTACTTTTGCGTAGGGTTTTGTTTTCATTGTGTTATTAATCTAAAAGCAAACAGTCATCGCTTGGTCTGCAGCCTGTTATTCTATCCTCACTCCACCTGACCCTCCTCCCTCCTCCGGTATCAGAAAATATTGGCGTCTGGGTGTCTCTTGCACCTGAGTAAACTGTTGTTAATAGGAGCGAATGTTTGCTTCTCTAAATCCTATGAAATCTAACAGTAATTTCACAAGAGGAGGAGAGGTCTGATATTGTGAGAAAGTACTCTCAACATAAGAGTTTTGCTGAAAGACTCTTCGGGGGAAGAAATGGTTCAGTACAAGATAGACTGAGAAGCAACACCGTTTGTGAGGCAGTGGCAAACTGATAATCTACTGCCAGAAAATCTATTCTGGAGCTGTCACAAATAAACAGTATAGATGTAGTAGTCACAGTGCAAGATAAGATGGTATGTTTGTCATACAAATATCCAGCACTAATTCATGTGACAGAGTGCTTTCTACAAAGAGTTTGTTTTCTAAGTGTGTATGTGTCTTTTGTTGTTAATGTCTTGTCTTTCAGTCTAACAGTGTACCTTTGTATACAATATGGGTATATGCAGCAGGTAATTGCACTCTATCCTTAAATTGAATTCAAATCATGTTATTATGACTACATTTGTTTGCTCAAAGTGGATTTTGCTACTCTTCGGCTTTGAAGATGGAAATGCAGACTTTTATTGCATTATGGCCATTCCCCTGTGAAGTGCATCGTCTGATCTGCCTTCCCAGGATGAAAAGGAAAGTCATAGTGCTTCAAAAGCCAGGGTACATGATCTGCATGCTAACGTATTACTGTAGGTGCTCAGCCACCTGTGCAAAGGCACAAACAAATGCCACATCGGTCTCCATGCTGCAGAATGACTGTTCAAAAAATAGAGATGCCAAATTTCTGTCAGCTCAGTGAGAGTCAGACAGTGCAGCAATGCAGCATTGAACAAACTGGGGGGGAAGAAGAAAAAAAAACACCCCAGGGGAGAAGCATATCATGGCACAGTGTTCCCTTTGTGCCACCATATCACACTGTCATGCAGAATGCCGCCAACCCCACAGCTCGTTTGAGCCACAGAAAAAGAGAGCTTCTTTCCTTTTTTTTTTTCTTTTTTTTTTTTTGGTTTTGGTTTAAAAGGGTATTTGTCTCCTCTTGTAAAATGTCAGCCTGTGCAACAGGATCATGTAGTGAATGGTGAAAATGTTTTTTTATGGTCTGATGCAAAATCTATAATTCATTTATATGCAAGAATGAGCATTTCATTCAGTTTACACTAGTAATGCAATTGAACATTAAGTGTTGTATTTAAGTACGATTTCTCATGCAAAGACTAACCAACACAGACTATAACAGTTCAGTAAATCAACTTAAACATTAATATATCAGATATAATAATCTAATAATATATAACAGCACAGCACTCACAGGGGCCAGTATTCTGTGTTTCTGTGCTTTTATGTTTAAAGTGCATTTTGCTGATCATACTTATGCACCAAGCAAATTTTTCAGAAAACAATTGTTGCAGTTTTTTGCAACGCTCTGAAGAATACATCAGCAGGATGTCAGTGTTGTTATTACTTCCCTCATATTTTATTGAAATAAACTTCGTTATGAATAGGTCATAAACATGAAATATTCTGTGTTGCTTATCGCTCAATGTGAGAGCAAAATAAAACCAAAATTGAAAATGTGAATTATCATATTATCACACAGTACATTTGGCCTGTTGCAAGCCAAGGATGTAACACAGTGTGGAGACAATCCTCACATCACATGGTGTGTTGCCAATGAATAATAACTAAACCTCTGCAATGAATAATATAAATGTGTCTGACAATGAGTCACTTCTGCTAGACGGCTGATGGCACCACAATCTTTCCCACATGTGTGTAACTTATTAGATATTGATTTCATCTGAGTCCTCTGCTTTCTTTCTCAAACTAGACTCACTCAGATGGAACAAATTCATTTTAGAAATTGAGTTGTGATGATGATTTTTTTAATTCCAACACCCAAATGATAAGTTTGATATATCAACTGTGGTGTTTTCCACAGTATTGGTTATTTATTGTGTAAATATAATGTTATATTCAAGCATCTTTTCCTCATTTGTTTGACTTGTTGCTGTAGTAGCAATAGATAGATAGATAGCAAAGTCTATAGAGTGGCTTTTATTCATATTTGCCATTGATGACTTTATTGGATTTTGAAAATACTGTGATTTATTCAAAAATATATTTTTAGGACCTGTCTTATGTATATATACACCTGGTATATATATATTTATTTATTTATATATTTTTATTCATGAACCATTCCTCTCTCTCTCTCTCTCTTTCAGATGTAAATGGAGAAGCAGCAGTGTCCCCAAGAGAAACTGGACCACTGTATGATTTTAAAGCGCTTTGCATTAAAACACAAACAGCATCACTTCTCTCTAAAGTAATCCATTACTGACAATTAATGTCAAACTGCGCGCTGGAGCAGCTTAATGCTGCCTTGCTGGGTGAAACATTGCTAATGGAAAGAAAGCCTTATAAGATACACCGCATCAAAATACACCTAAATGCAGCATAATGCCTTCAAAAGTGTCATGTTTATACCTGCTGACAGTGGTCTGCTGGGCGAGCGCTCTCTGGTATCTGAGTATATCTCGTCCAACGTCCACTTATGTCAGCCACATGTCCGTGTCCATTCGGAAGACTGTGAAACCCCACAAAAACATCACCTTCACCAACATCCGCACCCGCCCCCTCAACCCACATGCCTTTGAATTTGTGATCAATGAGCCCAAGAAGTGTGAAAGCACCACGCCCTTCCTGGTCATCCTCATCAGCACCACGCACAAGGAGTTCGATGCGCGTCAAGCCATCCGAGAGACCTGGGGGGATGAGAGCACCTTCAGCGACATCCGCATCCTCACCATCTTTCTGCTGGGCATCAACACGGACGCCGTCCTGAACCAGATGGTGGAGCAGGAGAGTCAGATCTTTCATGATATAGTGGTGGAGAACTTTATTGATTCCTACCACAACCTCACCCTCAAGACCATGATGGGCATGCGCTGGGTGGCTACCTTCTGCCCCAAAGCGCAGTATATCATGAAGACAGACAGCGACATCTTCGTCAACATGGACAATCTGATCTACAAGCTCCTGAAGCCCACCACCAAGCCAAGAAGAAGATATTTCACCGGCTATGTGATAAATGGCGGCCCCATTAGAGATATGCGCAGTAAGTGGTACATGCCTAGAGACTTGTACCCTGAGAATAAATACCCGCCTTTCTGCTCGGGCACTGGCTACGTGTTCTCAGCAGATGTAGCTGAGCTAATCTACAAGACTTCATTACACACAAGACTGTTGCACCTGGAGGATGTGTATGTGGGACTGTGTTTGCGTAAGCTGGGTATACACCCTTATCAGAACAGTGGTTTTAATCACTGGAAAATGGCCTACAGTCTGTGCAGGTACAGACGGGTTATCACCGTCCACCAGATCTCCCCGGAGGAGATGCACCGCATTTGGAATGACATGTCCAGCAAGAAGCACCTGAGATGTTAGGGGACACTGAACAACAACAACTTTTTTTCTTTCTTTTTTTTCTTTTTGCCTTTTCTCCTTTTCAATCTTCATCAGTTACACACTGATTAATGTAAAAACATGGAGGGCTGCTGCAAGTCTCTATTACATGACAGATGTTTTCATTAGCACCATCTCTGTCTATTTCTGCTGATTACACCTCATGATTGTTAATGAATGCATGGGGCTTGTAGAGCGCCTATTCTCACACATAATTAAAATGTGGTGTTGTTATTGAGAGTAATTTTGTTCATGTGTTCCAGCTCCAGTTTAACCACACTCTTCTTCGTGAGCATTAAGTCAATCAGCGTTTTCCATTAAATGGCGTGGCCTAATGGGCAGGGACAGGTTCAAGCCCTCACACTGACAACCTTTCTCCCTGCTGAAGTGTCCTTGAGCAAGACACTGATTATCTACCAGCTCCATGGCTGCTGACCCAGCACCCTGATATTACTACAGGGAGCAAGCCAAAACAGAATTTCTGTGCAGGAAACAATACAGTATCGAATTACTATATTACATCTATAGTAGCATACATTTTTTAGTATATGTATTATTGAATAAATGAAAGAAGAGTTCCTGGACAATGAGAATGCAAATGTGAATTTTTTTTCCAACAACAAATCAGCTTGTCTGTTGAGATAAAACTACATCTACACTTGCGCTGCTCTGCCCCTCTCCCGTTTTTATTATGAGCAAAGTCAAATACAAAGATGAAAATGAGCTGCATTATATTATCAATCACCAATCTCTTACAGATAAGTGGTCATTTTCAATCGATCATTCTTCCCTAGTATTGGTAATAATGGAACCACATAGCAGAATTCACCAGATGCTTTTTTTTATGAATTTGCCTGATGATGTTTTTGTTTACATATAGTCATAATTTCACTGCCTCTTCTCTCTGAAGTACTTAGATGTATATTTTGGGTTTTTTTTCTTTTCTTTTCTTTTTTTAGATGCATTTTGTTGTTTTCCCACTTTGAAATCTTCATACTTGAGGACGGCTAATTGCGTCTCTCAGTTACCAGCTCCTCATTACGACAGCTGGTTATGTTCGCTGTACGTCAGCTGCTATTTCAGCTCATCAGCTCCTCCACACATCAAGAGAAACGCAGTATCATGTCGTGCAAGTACGATTTAAACTGTAGGTGAAACCATTACAGACTGGATGTATTATCATATGTATCTGGCGTATCAGTGATTACAGAAGCACTGCTACTGACGTCATGGAAAAAAAAGTTTGTGTTTCTAAGAAAATTATGGTTTCATGGCCAAAAGTTTCCTTTTTTTCAGAGGTTTTGTAGTATTATAAGCTAATGTGACATTAACTGTGAAAGCATCTATCCCACGAGGGGTTGTTGTTATATATTGTATGTTTTTTATATTAAAAAACAAATACTTGAATAATTAAAGTTATATTACTGCTTTTACTTGTTGCCTTTTTCCAGTTCCCTCAGTTAGGGATTTGCAGAAGATTGTTTCAGTTTTTTTTTTTTGGTTTGTTGTTTTTTCTATTTGTAACCCAAGATCTGGTTCTTATGTCCCTTATTGGACTATTTAAAATTATTGTTTTTATTTATTTATCATTTATTATTTAAAGCACATCAGTCTAATATTTCCTCACTAGCAACATTTGGTCACATATCTGAAATGACAGCTTAAGGCTGAATGTAGTGTAACAGTAGCATAGGTACAAACAAATCATAAAGTCAGTAAATTCACTCTATAATGTTTCTTACACAGTAAGATCCATCTAAAGTTTGCTAAAATTAGCAAACTTAGTATTTAAGCTAATATGAAATACTCCACACCTTTTTTTTTTTTAAATAATAGCAATTCTTCTTTATTTGTTGCTCCTTGTCAGAAATTTGACATCAGCAGATTACAGAGAGGGAACAGGGGTAATATGCTGAAATGGTACACATACTGTACATAGAAAACACAATAAATTACTTGATAAAATAAAGAATTTAGTAGAAGTTAATATTTACCACCTCAATACTGAAAAATAATTTCGAGCTACCAGACTTGTTTGAACAAACAAATGGCTCGTCACCCTTTCAATAGATGCCTTTTGGTTTCATCCTCAGATGCATTGTCATACAGTACATTTTAGTAACTACTATATTTTTGGGAACAAAAAAAAAAAAAATTTTTTTGTAGTGCAGCAGGACAGAGCAAGAAGGTTTAACTGTTGGGTTTTTGTCTATTAGCCTGGCATCAGAAAACACATCAACCAGAGCGGATTAAATGAGTACAGGTTCTGTTATGTTTTATGAGTCTGGTGACGAAAGCACACGAGTTAACTTGTCTCCAGGGGCTAAGCATCAGCTTGTCGGGGGGCACACACTCAGCCCAAAAAAGTGCATTGTAGCTTCTCTCATTAAGATACTTCACGTGAATTGTGTCATTGCTGGAGTAATACATTTGTGAAATGGAAATCAGCAGGTTCTGCTCTTTGTGTGGTCTCACTCATTGACTACTTTCTTAGGCACAGAAAAATGAACAAGGCACCTCTAGCATTTTGAAGCATTAACACTGTCGAGAGCAGCAAATTATACACAGTAACGTCCAGGTCTCGTTTTTTTTTCTGCACACTCAAGCAAATGTTTCCCTTCTTGTCGATGTCAAACAGGTGTTGACACAGAAATACAATTCAGTCTCTTTTTAGACATTCGTTATGTTATTATGAAAATGTGCTTGTCCCCCATAAATTCACTAAGTCTTACATTCTGGGTGGGTTGGTGAGGTGTGAGTCAAAGCAAATTTGTTTTCACTGTGGCAACAAAACAGCATGAGAGAAAAAAATTTTGAAAAATATTTTCTCATTTCAATAAATAATGAGAGCTTTGCTGAACACAGAGGTAATGAGATGTAAAATAAAAACGAGTAAAAGAAAAAAAAAATAAATAAAACATTCAAAGCTACATCTTAATCATCTTCTTTCACCACCTGAGTACATCTTTAGGTTCCTGGGCTGTATCCTGATCCCGGTCTGTGCGCTGGGCGGTGGAATGTTGTTAAGGTTAAAGGTCGGAGGGGGCAGTGAGCAGGGAAGTCTGCGCTAAGGAAGTGAAGGCGGGGGCGGTGGCATAGCTTGGACTCGGGGAAGGTGAAAAGGAGTGAGGGAGGAGGAGGTGGGGGTGGGGTGAGTTTTCAGGGAAGGTGTTGGGGAAGATGTTGCAGGAGGTGGTGGTGTGTTCCTCAGTCTGTCTGCCCTGAACTGTCTCCCTTGTCTCACCTGCTTCAGGCATGAAGAGAGCATCAGCTAACACTTAGCTGTGCAAAGCCGATCAGCTTCACCTCGTCTGGGATCTCCATGTCGTCGCAGCTGGACGCCTGAGCAAGGAGGAAGACATCAAGAGCGTCAGAGGGGGATAGATTGCATTATGACACTTGGATCTCCACCACCACAACTGATCCTGCAAAATCTCTAGGACAGCTTCAGTGTAACACCCTGGATTAATCAGACGATTGAAAATACTGCTCTTCCTCTCACAAAATTTGTTTTTTTCAGCCTGCTGAGCATTATACTCATAACTCTGAAAACAACATGGGTTTGTATTTGAATTCACCAACAAAGCCACAGAAGCAGGAGAAAGAAAGAAATGGCAAAAATGTGACAATTCTCTGGTTATTGTTAAATACAACTGCAGTTTAGTCAAGTTAATGGGATTCATCTTCAGGTGGACCGCTCTGCATAGAGGTTAAAAAGATTTCATTTCAAAATCTATAAACATCATTGCATCCAAACTGATCAGTCATCAAACACGAGGATTTCATTACACAACCTCTTTTTGGACATTTGCCATGAAAGTTGATAGGTTGTTGTTAGGAGACACTTACTAATTTACATGTCGAGCAGACATATATTTATTTGGAGTTGTGGCAAATTTAAGTCCAACATTCATTTTATTTTTACCTCAGTTTTTGGTCTCCACCAACTCCTAAAAAAATATGTGAGCTGAAAGTCCCCATAAAGCTCTGCAGAGCTCAGGGGAACTGCAAACTGTCGGTTTGTCGCCGCAAGGGACTGCTCTTACATTTCATCTAGTCATTCAATGATTTGAGAATATAAAAAGTACAGATTACATTATTTAGGCTTGTGCAAATGTTAATTGTTTTGTTCTGGAAGGTTTATAAGATCACACTTACAATTTTATAAAGACAGTGAGTAAGAAGAAAGAGGAATTAATGTAGGTCAGTCACATCTGGACAATACTTAATCTGCTTTTAATAAGGTTAGAATCGGTGCCAGCGCTGCTGCAGTATTTCAGATAAGAGCATCACCCGCATGCAGAAGGAGCCAATGTGAAAAACAAAACAAAAATGAAAACTTGATCCATTTGCAGTTTGTAAATATAGAATAAAAATGTATACATGACCAAAAGTATGTGGACACATATCCTGTCCACATTCTTACACATTTTACTTTTAGTCTGGGGCTGTTTTTCCTGGTTTACACAGGTGCCCTTAGTTGCATTTACCAAAGCTACAGCATAGACAATAGTGTTGTTTCAACTTTGAGGCATCAACATGACAATGCCCCTGAGCACAAAGCGGGGTGAAGAGGTGGTTTTTAAAGTTTGGTGTGGAAGAACTTGAGGGGTCTGCACGGAGCCCTGTCATTAACCTCATGCAAAACCTTTGAGATGAATTTGGAATGTTGAATGCAAGTCATGCCTTTCCAGCATCAGTGGCCGACCTCACTAATGCTCTTGTTGCTGAAGGGGAGCAAAACCCTGCAGCCAAGTTTTAAAATCCGGAAGAGTGGAGGCTATTACAGCGGTATATTAATGTCCATGGTTCTGGAATGAGATGTTCAACAATCACATATGGATATAATATCAGAAACATTATAAGGATTTTGGTAATATTCAGATGTCCATATATCATGTTGGTCATGAAGTGTACAATCCCTAAGATGAACAGCTCCCAGTGGCAAAACACAATATTTATTTCAAAGTTCAACCTTCCAGAAACTCATCTCACCCCAATTTTTATGCTGTTCAGATGCTACTCACAGAGGCCATGTTAAAGGCAGTGTGTATTTAGATTTGTCAGTGTTCACCGAAAACCCGAGAGTCTCCTTTTCTATTCAGCTATTTTCACTATTCTCGCCAATATAAATGGGTGACCTAACCTCCTGTCCTCCAACACTTCACACCTGATTGGAGACAGACACTCAATCTCCCTGGGGGTCCGAAAGCCCTGCAGCTGTCTGATCAACATGGTGGGACCGTTATTTAAACAGGTCACTTTTTGTGAGCTCACAGAGTCTATAGTGACCTCTTGTTCAGTGAAGTCATAAAGCTGCTCGAGTGCCACCCACACTATAAACTGTCTGCATAAAAAGATATGAATTGTTCCCTCAGCGAGGGTAATTATTCTCACTCCCTGGGTTTTGTGACACTGTGCTCATAACTCTTCGTTTAGAAAGGGAGGGCTGAGCCACAGTGAGGATTTTACACTCCCTGCAGTAGAGCAGACTTAATATATGGAAATGTAAGCATGCGCATATATCTACATGGTGTGCCCAGAACTGCCCTCACTCCAACTCTCCAGAGATTTGTCCACCTGCAACACTGAGTAGCTGCTGATGAAGCAAACATGGCGGAAAGGTCACTGTGTATAACACTGTGACCCAAAGCACAGATGTTGTTTTCCCACAACAACAGAAATGTCAATAAAATCATAATTTACTTGTTTTTTGTAAAATTCTGCAGGACCAGATTATTGCTTTTTTTTTTTTAACAAATAGCCATATGGAGGTGACCTCTTAAAGTGGCGCATACTGTAACATGCAATTAATCTTCATCTGCTGTGATTATAGATAAAAGTAATTAAGTGAGTCTGGATCACATGCAGACATTACTGTACTCAAAACGAGTGACCCACTGGTGAACTGGTGAACTGGTGAACTGTAGAACGCACAAATAAATAAACAACTTCCAGCTGCTTTTGTTGTGATTTAACAAGGTGCATCACTGAGTGATGCCTGCAGGAAGAAAACAGTGCTGCTGTTGGTTGAAAACTGTGTTTGACCTTAAGTATTTTCTTCATGCTGGAGATGAAGAGACACTGTTGGAATCATGACACTTATCTCCATGAATATTGCACAAAATAAAGTCAGACATTATACAAAATAATAATAAAGACTAACAAAGGGAAGCTATGATACGAGACACATTTTTCTGATGCAGAGCTGTTCAGCTGTAAAATAAATTTCAATTACATTACTACTTTTAATATAGGTTTCCCGCAGGCTAAATGTGCACTGTGCAGCAGCGTTACACAGGAGAAAACAAACATAACAAAAATAGATATTGGATCATACTCAGTAGTGGCAGATACTCAATGCTGAAAAACTCTGAGGCTAAATGTGATGAGAAGATCTCTTTTTTATCTTTTTGTCAAAAATCTTTCCATGAACAAGGAGCTAGTTTATGACTGGGCACATATCAAGATGTATACCTACACAACACTCTATATGAATCATATATATTTGTATTTAAACATCCAATGATTATTTTAAATCTAATTTTATTCTGGAAATTTATTTGTAAGGCTGTCCAGTACCAGACACTTAACTACATATACAAAATAGTTATAATGTAAGTATGTAAAAGTGAAAAGAAAACCTAGTATTCTAAAAGATTTTATTTTCATTGTGAAAGTTACTATTTATTATCCATGAATACTCTAAAAAGTGTAAAGGGTAAAGATTGGGTGATAAGTTCAAAAGAGTAAGTAGACCTTGAGTTGAGATTCTCAGCTAAGTATATACAGGACATGTTTTCTGTAAACGGCCCTTGAGATAAAAAGATTAAAAAAACATTGGTATTTCAAGCATTTTTTGTTAGGAGCCTCAGACATTTGGTAATGTCTCAAATCTCTTTCACCTTCTAAACATTTCTAAATAAATTCTCAGCGACAGACTAGAAACTATTTGGTTTGTTTGTGGCCTTTCTAATAGCTCAAGCTCTCACATTCCTAACTGAACCTTTCATCAACAAGCTGTTTATGGCGCACGACAAACCCGGGAGGCTTCCGTCAACCATCAATCACCTGGAAACTCACCAGCTTGAAGGTCAATACTTTGTAGGTAGTCGGGTCGTCTACAATCTTCTGAAGGTTGGCAGCAACTGCAACAGTTACAATAACAACAAACACGTTTTATAATATGCAGAGTAAGTATAAGTATAGTTATGTTATTGCATAATTTTAAAATCAAATGCAATATAAATAAGAAATACATTTCTATAAATTTGACTAATGTCATGTTCTAGGGGCTTGCCAATAGAAATAAATGCCCGTCTCTAATAATACTTCTTCATAATCACTGCAAGTAACATCCTAACACTCTTTAAGTGAGGTTTTATCGTAAATAAGCTTAAGTATGTATTCAGACAACACAGCTTTACGAGAATACAGAGGTGTAACATTACCAATTACGACATCGTGCCCGTTGACCAGACCGGCTGAGAACAGTTCCTGGGAAACGCCATCAGCAGTGTCTTGTGAGGGAATAACATGAGAAATATTGGGCCTGCAACAATCCACTTACCAGGTAATTGAGTTAGATATTGAATTAGATACTGTCATGAGCATTCCCATTCACAAACACTCCCGTTACCCATTACACACATAACAATTCATAGAGCCTGAAGCTGTTATCACAAAGGGCATAACACACTCAAATCAATTTAGGCTGAACTCTTACCTCGCCCAGGAGTGAATTCAAACCGGATGTCATTCAGCTCCTTTCTAGAGTTCCTGAAAGGAGAGACAAGTGGGTGTGTTTGCACAAGTAGTATGCACAATTTGTTCAAATTTGTTGCAGCTCGCTTACAAAAGGAGCAGAGACATAACTGAGTGGCAGAACATCAGGAAACAAGGAGGAGACCACCAACATGAAAATGACTTATGTGAAATAGGGGAAGTGATGATAAGGTGGACAAGCAGCACAGATGACGTGTTAACACTGGAGGACCACATCAGTGAGCTTGTCAAACTTGGATGAAAATGAGTGTGAAACTGATGTCCTTAAACCTACATTCATTGATTTTTTTTTTTTTTACCACTTGGGACCATCACCTCAGGTTGATAAAGCAAACATGTTAACAAACAGCAGTTTCTTTACTCCACAGGCAGCAACATTAGCATTCAGCTGAAGTAGCATTTGTGTTCACTTGAAAAACATTAAGTCTAATATTCCCCTCACCTTTTAGCTCTGTTTTGCTCTCCACCATCTCCCGAAGGAAATATCTGGCTCTTTAGCTTCTAAATGCTGCACTACGTTCACCAGCTGTTCGCTAACTTTGTAGCTCGATGCTGATGAGGCAGCGCACATTGATTTTTTACTGTTTGTTTTTTTTTCGCTGAAAACAATGAAAGTGGTGTGATTAAACCAAAGCTAAAGTTTCAGACAGAAGACTACTACAGAAGACTAAAACCATCTTTTCAATCCATTGTTTAATAAAATGTAAATCCCCTTTACCCAAGTAAAACAATGATTAGATATTTTGTTACCATAAAAAAAGTAATGGACGTTATATTGAATTGAATTTTGTCTGTTTGAAGACATGGTTTGAATGACGTCCTGAGATTCAGTGTGTACCTGTTTAGACTGCAGGGAAATGTGAAAAAATAAGCAAGTATACATCCAGCTCATTTGAAAGCATTAATAAAATGTGCCCTCGAGCCTCGTTGTGGAATCAACCTGCATTCATTTGCATAACGTACATTTCAAATCTGTCTTTAATATTTGTGTGTGACAGATGAATGCTGGTTGCTGGTAAAGGAACATTTCAGTGCTGCCGCCAAAACAACTACAGTAGGAGAAGATTAATTGCCTCCGACAAAGAGGTTATGTTGTCACCCATGTCTGTCTGTTTATTTGTTTGTTTGTTTGTTTGTTTGTTTGTTTGTCTGCAGGATTACGCCAAAGGGATTTGCACGAAACTTGGTGAAGGGATAGGGCAGGGGCCAGGGAAGAACTTGTTACATTTTGGGGCCAATCTGGTTAAAGGGGGCGGATCCAGGAACCTTTGTTATCACTTCCCATAACATTGCGAGACTGGGCATTTTTCACCATTTTCCGTCAACATGTGCAGGATTGCCTGGCCTTGGCAGAGGTATGCGCTCTACTGTGTGCCATTCTAGTTTAGTTTGTGGTCTGGTGGTGCGGTCTTCAAACAAACAACACGGACAGCCCACAAGTGTGATTCAGCTTGACTTTCAGATTTACAGCTGAAAAGGGAAAATAAATAAATAAATTGAAAAAATCAGTAACAAATCTGGCGAGGACATCAACAACAACTCCATTCCCTGCAGTGGAGGCAGAGGGGAGGACACACTGCCAAGCATTTCGAGGCAACATGTGTCAGAGGATCATAACCCTGCCCAAATAAAATGTGCCTAAACTATGCCTCCTCCATGGATAAACCACGGTGGGTAGTGAGAAAACATTCTGACAGACTACATCAGGACCATGTCGGATAAGCCTTATATATTGGCTGAACGCTGTCATGATGTGTGAGAGTTAATATTATTATCATAATATTATCAATTTAAAATACCGCTATGAAGATTTCATGTTTTCACAGCTCAACAGCATTACAATTTGCATTTCACCCACCAATACCATATATGTTTTTGACATGTTGTGAGCTAACTAGCGAGTGTGAGATGACGTGAGATGAATTATTCCACTGGACAATGGCAGCTTTATGACACATTATTTTGACAGACTGTTTGTGACAGGTGATTCCAGGGAGAAGCTTTATAAACATTTCAAATATAACAGATTGGTAAAGCAATCTCCAGAGCAATCCATTGTAATTGATTGCAGTGTTTTTGTCAGTACAGCCCTGTATTGTTGGCTGTCACAGTGGTTACTGACAGTAAGTAAGAAAAATGTGTTGAGACTACATAGGTGTTTTGTACATTTAATGTCACACAGGCAGGCGGTAAACTGTACTGTAATGATAATACAGTGAAAATAGAAAATGGAACCATTTTTGAAAATGTTACAATTAAACCTTCCTGGTAATGATTTTTTTTTTCTGAATAATTTCCGAGAAGCTTCACAGAAAGGACTAGGAAGGTCTTATTTGATATTAATTATAAGGAAATTGTAATAGTGTTCAGTCTGCAGACTAATTAACTGATTCTAAATTATTGCTATTGTACCCTCGAGCTTCTTTTAGGGGATGCACACCAGGTTACCCGAACAATACAATATTAAATGTTTACAATATTTACAATATCAAATTACTGCTCAATGAATGTGTGCTTGGGTTTCAATTGAGTTTTTCATTCAAGGTAACTTAGAGGATTTTTTTTTAATTAGGGGCCTGTAAAATAAGGAATTACTTAATCATAAATGTGTACATAACTGTCAGGAAATTTGGAAAAGTGTAACGGTTTCCTGGAGCCCAAGGTGACATCCTGACATTGCTTTTTTTGTCCTAACTAGCTAACTAAAAGCCTAAAACCTAAAAAGATATAATAAGCCAAGGGGGACGAGCCGGTGACGGACTCGTGACTAGTTGAAAAAACACATAGAAATGTCACCTCTGGACTCTGCTCAGTGAAATCAATTTGCATTTGCGCTATTTTGGCAATTTAAGCTCCAATGACATTGCACCAACAGCCAAGTATATTATGCAAATCTTTACTTCCTCTTTAAACTGCTGACAATGCCTTTCTCAGGAGTCCTGCCTTTGTAAAATAAATGAAAGGGAAAAAAAAAAAAAAAGATTGAACAAGTTCCAAACAAAATGTTGACATAAATCCAATCATGCTGCTGCTTTTCCCCCGTCACTGCCACCGAGGGGATCGTATTACCATAAACTCATGCTAATCAGCTGTAACTCATTTATTAGTTGAGAGAGGAGACCAATTAGCTGTTTATTTTGTTCTCTCAAATGCATGACACTCATGGATTATTATTTTACTATTATTATTTCAAAACTTTTACAAATTGTCAAATTGTTTTGCAATGTTGTGTATTTGGCCGTCATATCCATGCGTTGGTATAATATTGGACCTGACAACTGACAATAAGATCCAGGGATATTTTTTAGTACATTTCTTGACAATGAGGAATAACGAGAAACTACTTGATTATTCATTTTAGCCAGCCAGTTTCCAAATGGCAGAGCAGTGGTCAGATTGATTTGACCACAGAATTTCTTTACTCACAATTGCTTTGAGTGGTTTCTAACTAAGAACGATTCTCATTATTACTGACTTGGAGTTGTTAGTTATATAAAGTACGAAAACCTCACTGTGAATTCCATTATAGATGCCTATCTAAAAAAAATTCTCTTTAAACAAACAAAAATCGCCACAAATTTACCTAACATCTACTTCACATTAATATTCCAGATAAATCCTTCCTTTAATCACCCTGCTTAAATGCACTGCTTCTTATGCAGGTCTCATACTATTTGTGAGGACCATAAATATCTCTTGTTCTGCCCCCAAAACATAGGAACACAGCCAAAGAAAATCCCAAAATATGAATGCAGTCTCTCATCTTATAATACCCTCTGTGCTGATTCACTTTAAAACATACCAGCCAAATCCTTCTCAACACAAAAAAGTCAATTTTCTCTAAATGAAACATTTCCTAAGGAATAAATTGCTCAGAATCAGTTTGCTTGCTTCTCATCCCAAAAATTCCAATTCAAAATAAAGCAAAATGCTGTTCTAAGTCAGCGCAACACCAGCTGTTCAGATGGAGAGAGATTTGGCTTATTATGGAGCATTTGAAGGATAAACTGTACACAAAGAGGGGCTTGATGTTTTTCATCCTTTCAAAGGGTTTCTCATATCTTGCTGCTACATCAAATAAAATGTGAGTGTTCTGTCAAGTATGTCTTTTATAGTTCAGGAAATATAAAACAAAATACAAAAATCCTGTCGTCAACACATCCCCCACGCAAGACTGAGGAGCACGTCAAAGAAGAGGGTATAGTGAAAGGTCTTGGTAATCCACCAGGGCATTTAAATCTCTAGATTTCTGTGGAAAAAAAAATGCCGTTAAGCTTTTGGATTTACATCTAAGAAGGCATCCATCATATGTCTCTATCTCTAATACTGAATATTCTAGCTGACAAACCAGAGAGAGATGACCTGACAGCCTAATGCAGCAGCCACATCAAACACAGTCAATACATTTCTCTGTGAAGGAAATGAATTCTTGTACTGACTCTGCTTTGACACATTTTCACAAGCTTGTTCTGAAGATACCAGGATAACCTTTTTTATTTTATTTTTTTTTTTCCCATCTAAGCCTACATATGTTGTAACTGTACAACTGATAACCATATTTAATCTGTTTGTCGAGTCGGAGCTAGAAAATCCACAGACTGATCAAACATCACTAAACCCATGTGTGAATTGTGAAACTGAAGAACAGAAGAAAAAAAAAGCCCAAACTGTCAAAGCTCTCTCTCTCTCTCTTTCTTTTTATTTTCACTGCCAGGTTAGAATAATGATTCTTCACCGGCCACGAAACAGTTAGCCGCCTCCTGTTGTGTCCAGACCACTGCTTTGTTAGTAAGCACAGACTAAAATGGCTTTCTATGCTGGACGCCTGGGGAGGGACCTTCAGATGCCTGTTCAACCAAGAATGTGCTCTGCAACCAGCTCATCGGGGAGTTACGGGCAGACTTTCAACTGTCCAAATACGCACCATTGTCTGTTTGTTGCTGCATCACTTTAAATGCACCCCCCGCGCTTCTTCCTGTGTGTTTGCATGCTGAGTAACAGTGAGAGAAAGTGAACCATATACAAATAGCGTACCTGAGCGCTGAACATGTGCTGTGCATTCCCTGATTGTATCGCTAATTTAGCTGTTTTCTAACAGGAAGTATCTATGAGGTCATTCTGAGGCTGAATCACGAGCCTCCACTTTGTCATGACAATGTGCTCGTAAACAGCATTGTCGGGAACAACACAGCGAGAGGCAGGGGTGCCACAAGTGCAAACAGTCTGAGGGAGAGAAGCAGTTTGTGGAGCACAGCCAGAGACCCGATGGAGCGCAACACTCTTCTCCCTACGACACGAACGAGGGGATCCATGGCAATGCCAGATCCCCTCTGCAGCAGACAGAGATAGATCATCATGTCTACGAGTAGCCTGCATGTTAAGCACAAAGCAAAGTGACGATGAATCCAGAAAATGTAGCCGCGCTCTGTAAATCTGCTCTGAATTTCTGCTTTTATTCCAGGGAAACAGAGAGATCTCTAAACTGCTTTTTTGACCCCCGTGCTGCCTTCTTCTTAAGATTGCCTGGTGTGCCAGCATATGATGGGAGGGCATTATCTGAAAACATCAGTCTCACCTTAGCCGTAGTACCATGTTCACAGCACCTTGAATGTATGGTGTATCCACATATGGTTCAACCTGCATGAAAATAAAAAAAACAAAAACATCTGATGGTGAGGCAGTTTTCATCGTGCACAAATAGATTTAACAACAGTACATGGAGTGACCACACACTCGCCCACGTGGCTTATTTTTTTCTGAAAAATGTCTCCAATTTATTGCAGCTGCAGGAAAAGTTGTAAGGGAAGAAGAAAAGGAGCAACACATTAAGGTATATTGTGAAAGAATCTATCAACATTATCAATACCATATTACAAATGGGCTTTTTCTACAGCAAGAAATGGATTTCGGGGGTAAGAAATGACTGCTGAGTAGCTGTCAGACTTAATTCCCGACAGGAGCACAAGACTACACCTCAAACTGCTTTGGCTCATTTTCCAAATGACAATAGCCTTAGAAAATGGGTTACAATGGCAGAGAGTCTTTAGATGAGATACACCCAGGCTATGAGCTGGCATTGTCAGGCAGACAGCCATTTACTCTGAGTTATTACTGCTGAGAGCATCCCTCCTGGAGAACCAACATACAGACAGACACACACACACCCTCCCACCGGCACACGCATGAGACGGACACACACACACGTGTACAGTATGCACATGCATAGACGTACACAAACACACAGACAATCAGCGTGGCATCAAGGTCACTGAATCGTGACAAATTAGTGCTGCTGCTGAATCCCTCACCTCGGGATGCTGAATAGACAACCCTTCAATAGGAACATTGTTGGCATTCTCCTCATTCTAGGAGGAACAAAATGAGAGGCATAATTGCACAAATGCTTTTACATCCTTGGTAAATATCAAAGAGCTCATCTTATAAAGACAACACAGGAAAGTCAATTCACAAGAATCACTGAAGAGAAATTTGGTGGCTGCGTCAGACAGTTTTAAAACAGGTGCTTGGCTGTTTCGATCAAACTGCATAAAAACGAGTGCGGTGAAATAAACATTCATAATTGAGTTCATGATTCTTACACAAGCCTCGGCCCGAGTAGGCCAGTTAATTGCAATTCCAAAAATGCCCCTCTGCCAAGTTATCAAATTGTACAGCAGCAGAAAAAGGATGAAGTCTGTGTGTCTATGACAACTCGTCTCTTCACCCAAATACTAGAAAATATTTATTATTTTAATTGCATGCTAGAGTAAGTGTACGAGAGGAAGAACTAACTTACATCTTTGGCCTCATCTTTGACCCTTCGTGACTGGAGGGAAAAATCAAACACACATTTACATTTTCATATTCATAATCACACCGCAATAATAATGATTTATTTCCTCTTTTCAATTTCTGAAATCATTGGCAGGAAATTAAAAATACAACCTAGTAAGAATACTAGCAGAAACAACTTATTTCTTTAAATCATTACTCTTGGTAACATATTATTTATTGCATCATACATTAAAGCGGGGTATCTTTATCAAAGAGCCCTTTGATCATAGCTGTCTACTTCCTCCTGTCTCAAATCCTTGCAGCTATCTTCCAGCTCATTAAAGCGACCTCATGACAGGCTCTCTCTCAGAGATAAGCCATCTGCTATCCAAAAAGCTAACTGATCAGGGAGGGGAGGGATGTACAGGGTCAAAGACGGAGGGGAAGTTACACAACAGTTTGATTTAGAGCTTAGACATGACATGCAACAATAACAACAAACACCTCAATAACTGGTAAATTCTGAATTTCCATAATCAAGTAGTGATTTTATTACAGTGACAAGTGAGGCTTAATCTAAAAGATAATCTTGAACATTCTTTACAGAACTTGCTCCTGATACACACATACGCATTTTAAGATGAAAAGAAAGAGTAAATATGAAAGGATGCACCCTGCTGAGGCAGGTCTTTGTGGGGTCTCACCTACCCTGCCCTGATTCACCGCCGCCTTGCCTTCCTCGCTGCCCTCATCCAGCTCATCATCGCTCCACTCCCAGTCTCCATCCTCTGTCTTGTGCAGGTGACCGCTGGAGCCTGGGACCCTCCTCACCTGGACCACGACAACACACAGCCAGCACACTAAACATTAATGACATCATGCATAGTTTTTCAACTGTACATGTCGGTGCATTGAGCTCTACTCATGAATCCATTAGGTTTTACAACTCTTAAGATCACTCCTTGTGATGAGCTGACATGCGTTGGTTGAATTGAAAAGCACATAAACAAATATATAAATATATAACAAGTATAAAGCCAAGTCACTCAGCCAGTTGAATATATGTGGTACAGCAGCTCATTGCTGCCACAATGAGATCCTTTTCATGATACAACAAGAAATTTTTCACATTATAATGATTCACTTAAGAGTAAGTTTTTGCTTAAAAAGAGACTAGAATAGAATTGGATAGAATAGAATTATATTAGTTAATGTTTGATTTTAACCAGCAAAAACCAGCATACACACACATTTACACAAAAATCTTTCATCACTGATTAAGACCTTGGCGGACAAAACATTGGACAAATAAAACTTTGGAGGTTGGAAATTTGTCTGCTGATATGACAGCTTTTGTTATATATAGTACACTGTCTTACAAAACAGCTCAGAGCTCCAATAGAAACCTTAAGGTTGCTCAAAGTAATACAATCCATTTAGCAGGCACAGCCTGGTTACAGCACAATGAGTACAGCACGGAACAAGGGAAAACACTGTAAATCATATGGAAAGCCAACATAAGAGGGATATCCAATACAATTTAAACCTGGTTAAACACCAGTAGTAATATGACTGCAAATGTAACCAGCATAAAAAGCAGATAAGTATGGCAGAGTCATTGGTAGAGCCTGTAATTTGTTGCACTTCTACATCCTGGAAGAGCATGTAAGACAAGCAACACATGACTAGTCTAGCAGTGTGAGATAAGGTATAAGAGCGCCACAGTGTTACAGAACAGACAGCACACAAAACTGTAAGCCACTACCACCATCCTTCTCCTCAACTATAGACAAGGTCAAAGTTAAAGAAGCACTACCCTTCTGGTGGTGTCAGGTTTATTTTCCAAACCTGACATAGAACCAAGGCTCCCCCACTTCTGTTCAGGGTCCTTGGGCAAAACAGATACAGATCAATGCACTCTGCAGCCATACACGATCACCCGACTAACATTCACACACATACAAAGACGCCAATACAGGATGCACAAATCATGCAGCTGACAATACCACCCAATGCAAATATACAGAAATATATGCGAACAGAATCATCATAATATACGGATGTAAAATCAGTGATTGCAAGGTTAAAATTGCTGCACATTCAGGTAAAATGTACTGCATCTTGAAATCGGGCTTCAGAAAACATCCATGCAGAACTCCAATCAGCATCCTATCATCACTTGTGCAGTGGACCATATGTTTGAACTCAATATCAATCCCATTCTACTTTCCCACTTTTCATTATGTAACAAATCAATGAGACTAGCCCATCACCTTGGCTGTAAACCACTAATGTCTAATCTTTCAACAAAAAAAGCCTCCAATTTTCTCATCCAGAAGCTCTACTGTGGGTGTCACGGTGCCCTCTGCTGGCTACTCAACTCACATGTACCAACTGTTTATACAGAATGACTCTGCATGTAATCTTTTTTTAGATTCATATTTCAAATAACTTTTTTGGTGACAGCTGACCAGAGCCTCTGCCATCTCCTTTTCATGCACTGGAGCATTATCAAGGTGAAGTTAAGTCCCTTTAAAGCCAATTTAAAGAGTAAAGTTTTATACCGGCTGTTCGGCTTAAAGTCTCATCTCTTAAACCCCCATAGTGCTTGTTTCCGGGGAGATGAATTGCATGTGTTTACCATGACCATAGAAAGGAAAAAAAAAAAAACACTACAGAAACAGAACAAGAACACCAAGGAACAGAGGAGCAAAAGGGCAGAGGAAAGCTATTCACACTATTCAGTTCACAGAGGCCAAGAGATGTAGGGTGGTTGTGATTAAAGAGGAGCTAAGCTAGAAGGTTTGAGCATACCTGAGGAAAATCTTGGAAGAGCAAGGCCACTGTGGTACTCCTATAAACGGGGTCACAGCATCCTGAGATGACAGTGTTTCTGCAGTATTGCTTGTCTCTGCAAGCTTTGGGTAATGTTTGCTGAGTGTATAATGTAGACGACTCTGTGGGTCAAATCAGCAAAAAAAGACCAAGGACACTGGCTCTGCGGCTCATGCATTTCATGCACTGAAAGTATCAAGTGAAGCAGACTGTATATACTCTGTATGCAGTCTAATTTTACACTTTTAACAGGACTGTACACATAAAAACACAACAAATGACTCATCTATAAAAGTGCACTACACAAATTGCGATCATTTGCTTTAATATATATCATTCGGCAAAACATCTTGCCGTGCAAATCATAAATGCTGTAGCTCATTTTAGATCCAGTCTCACATGATTTGTGTTTTGACCTGTACTGACAAAACTTAATATAGGAAATCCTGTTTAGCAATAGGTACCATTCATAGCTATGACTACTATAGTTACCACATTAACCATCAACAAACCTCAATAAAATCACGCTACTCCACCATAGTTGGCTCCCTCTTTATTGACACCCTGCCCTGTCTGTGCGTAATGTTAACGTCATACACAGTAACAGCCCTGCTCTCCACTATGCCCTCCATTTACTCCCGACCATGTCAGTGAATTTCCACCCCTCCACTCAGCCACTCTGCCTTTCGGCAATAGCCCTCTGTTCCCATTTCTGTCCTGGCCATCCAGGCGAAGTGTTATGTGAAGCCAATATCAGCTGTGCCTGAAAACCGCACTTCCTCCTAATAAACTGTGGACAACTGAGCAAGCACAGTGAACAATAATGTGCTCCTTTCTGTTACCTAATGTTAACAATTCATTTAATCCTGTTTGTCTTTAGTGGGCCACATGCAGAGCGCTGCACTGGAGGCCACAGACACAAGACATCAGGACATCTACACTATTTGACTCTGCAGTGGCCCATATTTTCAAATAATATGCACAACAGTTTGGGCATGATGTGTTTGAGGTGCTGAAGAAAGTCAGAGTGCGTAGCTTGTGTTGACTGTAAATGCAACACTCTGGTGGACAGAGATATTTCAGTCAATCCCAGCCCTCTGCCATAATTTGTTAATGTTTAGTCAATAACAGAGTTATTTTACAGGGAATGTTTGTATAAACATACCTTCTTAGCTCTCTGGGAAATCTTTGGTGCACGACACAAAAGCTTCTCAACCAGATATTCTTTGTTCTGCAAGAGACAAATCAAACTATGAATCAAAACATCATCAATAAAACAGTGAACTGAGTAAATTAATAAAAACCTGCTAATGAGTCACAAAGAGCTCAAGTGTTGTGTTTTTAAATGGCAGCCCACAGAAATCAGCTTTGTTGATGAAGCACAGAAGGTGAATGAAAGTTGTAAAGGTTAAGTTATCTTCTTAAAATGTTAGAGGTTAGACCGGTGACTAAACCAGCTTGAATGGAAACAATACGGTGAGGTTCTTATACTTGTTCCTCCTGAATAACATTCATCAAATTTACATGATACAAATGATGATACAAATAACTACTCTATTTTGCATTGCAGATACTCAGAGCAGCTGTTTAACAGCTTTTCCTACCTCTGAACCAGAACATTTAGGACATCATTTTAAATAATCATTATGTTAAATTATTGAAAATACAATGCATTTGACTATAAAATGTGAGACTCGCAGTCACTGTGTTACGGAGGAATTAACAAGGACAGAAAATTGAATTAGACATTTTGTTTGATGTATCCAAGTACATATAACCATAATAAACAAATAAGAAAGCATTGAGATACAGGGAATAACATAAGCAAAGCATTAATAACAAAAGCAAACAAAGAGGATGAGTCAAATATTTGAGTTGTAACAAATACCTTGGCCTTCTGGAAGAATTTACACTTCAAAAGCTCTGCGGCTGTCGGCCTAGAGATAAAGAAAAGTACACTTTGTTGGAAAATACATCTCAGCACAGCACTCACTGAATGTTAATCAGGTCTTTTTATTGATCACAAATTGCATCATCTCTCCTCACTGAAATATTTGGTTGATATATGGAAAGTGGAGCTAACCTTTTGGCAGGATCCTTCTGAAGGCACATAGTTATTAGCTTTCTAAATGATTTGCCGTATTTTTTTAGCATTTCCTTGTCCTCCACACCCGTCTCTAGAGTGGGTGGATCGTTCTGTAGGGTAAGCATTAAAACCTGGAAGGACAGGAAAAATGGTCAGAACCGCCCACAAAACAGAAATACTGTAGATGAGGAAAAGAAACTCAAAGCAGGAAACTCTAGCAGAAATGCTGTGGAAACTAAAAACAACAAGTTCCTTTAGATTTAAGGGTTTTTTTTCTCTTTATTAGTTGTTTGGTTTCCCAAAAAGCAGAAAGTCAAAATGTCTCTTCATGTTTTTTCTTGCTAATGATGAAACTTCACTGAAACAAACTTTAGGAGAAAGGTTGGTAAGCCAAGACATTAATGGACACTGCTTTATTCTTGTCTTTTCCAGTGCCAGCTACAAGTATGACTGTGATTAGGACATCAGACTGATTAAATGACACCCAATAACACATGCAGAGCACTCACCTTCATGGGAGGGTAGCGGTGATAGGGTGCAGAGCCTGTTGCTAACTCTATGGCTGTAATTCCAAAACTCCATATATCTGCTTTGAAATCATAGCCTCGTACCTGTGAATACAGAATTACAATAATCTGTAAAAGAATACACTTAAGTCCGGGAGACTTTATGTTAATGTCATGATCTAAGAGCGTCACAAAAATACAAAATTATTGATTATATGATTTATTATCAAATTAACTAATGATAGAATCACATTATGTAACGCATAAGCGCGTTAGAAGTAAACTCACAAAGTCAAGCAAATACAACTGATACAAGATACAATGTAAAGAGTTTACAATGTCACCAACAGCTAGCTTTGTATGGACAGAGACAGACTAACCTGTTCCATCACCTCCGGTGCCATCCAGCATGGTGTGCCAACAAAGGTCTTTCGTACTTTGTTTCTTGTCATATCCCCGCCTGTAGCCAGGAATGCGCTTACTCCAAAATCTTAAAGACAATAATAATTAATGCACGGTTAAAACCTATTAACAATCTGAAGAAATACTGGTTGACGTATGTTGTAATGAATCCGTCTACAGGCGGGACTTTTTCCATATTCTCACATTCTGGGTTAAAACAACTTGGTGACAAAGGAAGAACTGCAGGGTGGAGGTAAATATTGTACAACAGAAAGCAAATGAAAGAATTTAAATTTTAGCAATCAGAGGCTAGTTTCTATTGATCTCTCCTAATGTGAGTAAAGCATCTCTGCTTCTTTGATTTGCAGGTCATTGATAACTATTGGTCAAAACTGTACATTCAACAAAATGTTAGTGTAAATAGTCACGGCATAAATGCAAAACCAAAAATATTTGTCAGAAATATCAGTATGTTTGTATACTATTTAGAATTTACGAACCTTTCTCTTTGAGTTAGATGATATACTCTAACCTTTTTTCACGGTAAAAAATTCCACTTGTTAAAGTAGCAAAAGCATAGGCAGTGTTACTAATTACATTAAGTCCCAGTAAGCTATAACAGTGATACAGTGATGCTGCGTTCATGTCATACAGTTCAGACTGTAGCCACGAGCAGCCAAGTCAGAAAAACTCTGAGTTGAAGATACCAGGAGATTCTGACAGGGACAGTATCTCCCATCTGATGAAAAGAGCCACTGTAAGTGTCGATAAACCGACTATTAATGGCTACAAAAGCCACAATCAATGGCAGTTACACCCAAATAAAATCTAGTATTCACACACAATACAATCAATTCAACTAATTGATTAATTGATAAAAGGGGTAACACTTTATCTGTTTGTATCTGGTTTCACTAGTCAATAAACCCTTCCAAGTCGGTACAATCATCTGATTTTCCTACTGTGACATGTCAAAATGGCTTCTGTGAAAAAGGCCTATCAGATATCAGATATCAGATATCAGATACCATGGTACAAGCACAGAAATCAAGTGGCTGTAAAACCTGCAAATATGAATTTTAAATTTTCTTTACAGGCTTGCATCCATAATTTGTTCTGTCCTGTGAGTGAATTTATTATCAATTCTTAAAGGCAGTATGTAATCCCTACCATGAAACTACTGCTGCACAAAGCTGCCAGTTTCAATATACGGACTGCATAAGCAGATATGGAATTATTCAGGACGTATTATCCGTCTAATGTCAGAGCTGCTTGATTTATGACAGAAAAAATGCATTGCCATTCATCTTTGATTAATACAATCTATGGATTCAAAGCCACAGTTTCAGCATATGTGCGTGCTTTTAGTTTTAAACTAAAGGACGACTTAAGAGACTGTAGCAATACAATTGTAGTACTATGTTCACCACACCTGCAATCTGAACAGATCCATCCTCTCCCAGTAGTATGTTCCCAGCTTTCACATCCCTGAGGTCAACAAAACACAAACACAGTCACACATCAAAGTCATATGGAGCAGCATTGATTCTTCCGTTCGCGTGAACCCGTCCCACGGCCCACCACCATCTGGATCTCTGCCCAAGGGGCCAGCTCTCAGTGACCTTGAAATCCAGGAAGTTTACAGAACACAACAACTGACCTGCAGGTCAATAAATACAATTACATGAATGGTTTTAATTTCTTTTTGTAAATAAGCTTTTTAAGCCATTTGTTTATCTCATCCAGAGAGCCCCTTACAATGGAGTGACTATATTCTCTTACAATGAGTTTCTAAATTCTTATAATAACTTATCAAAAAATAAAACCGCAACAGCAAATTTCTGACGTGTTACCTGTGAATCTGTCCATTTCTGTGCAGATAGTCCAGGCCCTCTAGCACTTCTTTTAATATAGTAGCAATGATAGGCTCATCTAGAGATCGATTTTTGTCCTCATCTTTGCTTGTGTGCTTAATTATATCCAGCATAGAGCCTGAAAAATACACCACAGAAAAACAGGAACACTGTGTTCATTTTGTATGTTTTAAAGGCACAATACAAATCAGCTGCGCAGTGTTCCACTGAGTTATTACATGATCAGTATCTACAACCAGGCACAATTTATTTCAGCGTCTGATAATTGTTTGTTGTCCCTTAAACAGTAAATCATGACAGGCAGTTCAATACAGTAACAATATTGCTGCATTTTCTTCACAAGTGAGAGTCATAAGTAAAGCAAAAGGAACATCATCAGACTACAGATGTTAATTACCATGGGAGGCAACCAAGAGTGTGCTAGCGCTTTCATATAATTGTAAGAAATAATAAAGAATAAATAAAGCCAGATTAAATACTGTGCTTTTTAAGGGTTTAGATCTGATGTTTTCTAGGATACATAATGGAAAGTAGTGGCTGAAATGCTCATAAAATTTTGCTCTGTTTGTTTGTTTTATGCAGTATGTTATGTATGACTGTGCTATTTTTTCATTTGAGATAACTACAGTATAAGTGAGTTATAAACAAGGTAGGTGTTAACCTTATCAGCAGATCAAAGCACAAACATGAAATAGGGCATTTACAGTGTATCATCATCACACTGACTGAGCGTTCATGCATTATTAAGATAGAGGTAGGATTTAGTTCCATGCAGCTTGGAAGGTGAAGCTTACCTCCACTCAGAAGCTTCATGACTAACCAAAGTTCATCCTTCACGACAAACGAGGTGTAGTAGGTGACAACATTGGGATGGCTGCACTGGCTCATTGCCTGAATTTCTTTCTATTGTGAGAGAGAAATGACAGGACATTTCACTTTTAATCATAACTTTTGTTTCAACAGGAAACATCAGGAAAGTCAGTGTATTTATATACACCTCAGTAACAACAAGCTTGTGCAGCAAATGATCCAATATTACAAACCACAAAGTGCATTAATAAACATTCAATTCTCAGATTAAAGATATCAATGATAACATGGATTAGAGGTAAAGTAGTAGTAGTAGTAGTAGTAGTAAGGCATGAGGAAGAGGTACAAAAACACTGTGGACACATGCTGAGAAATTAGCCCGTATTTATTGTACTCACCAGCAGCTCATCCATGCTGGTCTGGCATTTTTCCAGGTTGATTCTCTTTATGGCCACACGCTCCTGTCTGGGGGTACAGAGGGCTGCCTGCACCACAGCTGTGGCCCCGCTGCCTGGAATCACAGCCACAACAGAGCAATGACAAAGTAGACAGGAGCAAAGACGGGACACACAGCTGGAAGACAACTTTTAAATTAAACATCAGTCTGTTGGTTTTATGGCCAAGTGTTTTTTGTGTTTATGTTATGGTATTCATCCTTCATGTGTGCTGGATGAAACATTAGACAAACACTATGACATACGATGACTTGAAGTGCAACGTTTTTGTTTGTTTTCCCCCCAACATGATGGGTTGTTGACTTGCTTCATTACAAATCAGGCTTCACGCCGGAGTAGTGAAGTTGTTCACACCAAGAAGCTGTGACACACAACATATTGCTCACCAACTGTTAGCGGCAGATAAGGAGCAGGGAATACATGTGATCAGACTGCTTACCAGTTGTTTATGAGAACAGAGAGGGGGTCTCACTCACTCATCGCAGTCAGCAGCACACAGCTGTGGTGCCTACCTCTTATCAGCAATGATATGACTTATCAGCTCATCTGCACAGTACAGGCGTTTGCCAAAAATATTCGGGCAACTTCCTTTTGTGACTTTCAGTACACGTGAGATTTCCATTGCTGTTTTATTGACTAATTCATATTTTTAAATTATAATGATTCATGACAACACTAAATTGAGTATTTTGTGACTTATGCAGATAAATATAACTTTTCAAATGATGGGAAAGTTGTAAGTTTTTAGATGTCCTTGGGAATGAAAGAATTATTCCATAAAACCACAACAAGCATAGTCCCAATCGGCATAGTAACAGTGGAAGAACACACATTCACAAAGGGTTAATCCTAATGAGAACATGAACACACTGACAGTAAACAATGCTTAACAAGTGAGTGAGCATGTCTAAGTTCACTGCCTTTGACCAGTGGCTATTGTGGAAGTTAGTGTTGAAACAATTTGTTAATTAATCAATCAGCTGTTTTACAGAAAATGTATCATCAACTAATTTGGCAATTGCTTTAATAATGGGTCAATTTTAAGACATCATCTCAGTTTTTCTTGCAGTTGGGCTAACTAAATGATTGCTTAATGATTACTAAAACAAAAAGATTAATAGATTAATCAATAATGAAAATAATGATTAGTTGCTGTCCTAGTGGAAAGCAAGTCTCTCACTTTTTTATTTAGGGTATGTTCAATGATTCTACGATTGTATGAGGCCTACTATTAACCATTATTCTAATTATCATCATTAATATGAATAATAGTTGTATGGTCATCGTGGTAAGTACATGATGTTTGTAACATTGTTCACCTAAAAAAAAATGTGAAGTGCCATCACAGACAACTCAACGAACAGAACACATTGTGGTCTTTACACAGCCACAGCATCTGTGATTTTAGTCATGTCTGATTAACTGGACACGTGCCATAAACTGGCATCGCTGGAGTAGGTCTCTATTATCCGAGCCGCTGAAAACGCACTTAGGAAATGTGACATTTTCAGCCCGAGCAGCAACCTGCATTTAGGCTGCCTCAGCTTCGTCTGAATCACAGACACATCTGCCGTAGACCGGTAGTCTCTAAATGTCCCTGTTAACATCCGCATTGCAAAGCATTGCAGGAGACTACTGCACACGAAAAAGCCGGTAGGCCCTCGTCGTCATTGCCAGCTGATAACCCGCCGCGGCATGCCTTCCCATGATCACACACAGCGTCCATCACAGCTCCGGGTACTAACCTATGACTTCCTGCAGCTCGTACGACTCCCTGGTAATTGGCCAGCTGGTTGTCAGCGCCGGTTGCGGGTGGTGGACAGGAGCCGGAGATTCGCCTTGATCCGCCATGATGATGATGATGATGCGCTAGTTAGCAGCCTCACAGATACAAACAGAGAGAAAGAGAGAAAGGGAGAGAGGGAGGGAGAGAAAGAGAGACTCAGAGAGGGAGAGAGAGAGAGAGAGAGAGAGAGAGAGAAAGTCAAATTTGACCTCACCTCCTCGGTACAAGTGTCAGCTGGCAGCTGCAGCAGCGCAACTACCGCTAGCGATGAGCACAACCCGGAAAATAACGGACCACACACATGCGCGCACACAGACACACACACACATACATACATACACACACCACAGCAGTGACATGCAAGTTGACTATACAATATACTCTAGTTCAATAGTAACAGGAAGACATTCATTAACCTCACTAGTAATCATCTCAGAGAACTGCCAGGCGGCTCTAGAGGCTTCAGTTCAGGTCATTAATTAATCATGTTTTTCAGTTTATCGTAACAATGCAACTATTTTAAAATACTGTGTGCAAGATGATTTATTATTATCAGGTGAAATGACTTGGCAGCTGCTTTGTATGAAACAGTGACACGGATAGGTGACGATTTAACGTGTCACATGCAGCTAGAACTGCAGTTGATGTTGTGAAGACTGGCCAGTAGATGGCGCCATCACATCTTTATATAGTCTGTTGTCTGATGACTGGAGGACAGAGTTAACACCACATTGGAGAAGTGAACATACATCAGAGATGAAACGATCAGTTAGTCATTGCCAAACATGCCATCTGTCTGCAGCTTCTCAAATGTAAATATTTTATGCTTTACTTTGTTTTATGTGACAGCAATTTGAATATCTTTGGTTTGTGGACTGTTGGTACAAAAAAAAGTAATGCAAAAATGACATCCTCACCTGTGGGATATTTTATAGAGAAAACAATCAATAGAGAGAATAATTTGCAGATTAATCAATAATGAAAATAATTACAGCTTCTTCCCTATTTGTTAGATTTTACTTATATAATGTGTGTCCACTATTATGCTACAGATTATGTAAGGGTCTATTTGTGGATTCTATAGCATAATAGTCTGGTCTATCTTTCATAAAACTCAGTAACATATACTCAGTATTTTGTAGTACACTACTCACATAGCATATACAATACCTTTCTTATGTATTCTGCTTTTTTATATCCAGTTTCTGTACAAATTGTTTTAAAGGTGTTTTGCTTTAACTTAAATGTCAATTTGTGGTTCTGTTTAATTGCATCGCTTTATAATAAGAGGTGTTTCTAATATTTCAGTGATATAAATGCATTGGACAAAATATTACAAACAATTTGCAGAGTAATGCAATGCTATTCAGGAGCACCATCCAAACTCTATGTAATATATAGGGTCCCCCTGCCTATTTACATAAAGGCTATAGACGGACGCTTTGTGTTTCTTTAACTTAAAAAAAAAAAAAGAAAAGAAAAGAAAAGATAATAGGTCACATCACATGGGGCAGTGACCACTTTTAATTCATGAAGTGTTACAAGGTCAGATTCACATCTACTGAGTACTACATCAAACCTGTCAGTAGGTGGCACAGTTTACCAAGCATGGCGTAGTCATGAAGCCCATTCCTACATTGTTGCTTTATTATTTGCGCTTACATTTCCCTGTTTTACTAATATTGATTAACGATCAGTTCGAGTTTGGCTGTAATAAATCCTTAAAGTAGACACATCAGATCTTGAGCAATTTATTGTCTTATTCCTGCCGTAATATGTCAGCAGCAGTCATATAAAAACAAACGCTTTAAATAAAACATCTTCTTCCACGGTCAGTTCACAAGGGAACCTACTTCCACTGTCAGGTCGAGTGTTACTCTAAAGGGGCTGACGCAAAAAGTGGTTTACCTTGATTACACCGTGGTGTAGCCGGCATAGCGTACACCGACTGTACTGCATGACATTTCAACGCACCAATCAGTTGCGGAGGAGCTGATTGAGTCTACTTCCCTACAGTGGAATAGCTGAGGGGAAGCGGACGGACGGCGATCTCACACGGATATCTCATCATCAGCCGAGTCCGCGCGGTCAGATCGCCTGTGAGAGACCTCCGAGATACAGCGGGCCATCGATTTCTCTTTCGACCCGGTCACAGTGTCTGCTGCAGGGTGAAATGGCCGGTATTTTGGCGTGGTTTTGGAACGAGAGGTTCTGGCTCCCCCATAATGTAACCTGGGCTGACTTAAAAAACACAGATGAGGCTACGTTCCCGCAAGCCGAGGACCTCTATCTGGCGTGTCCTTTAGCATTCTGCATCTTTATGATACGACTGGTTTTCGAAAGGTGGGTCTAAAGCACATGCCATTAATCCAGGTGGCCGCGAAACGGTTTGTTGTTATGTCGATGAAATGTTCCGGGTGGATGATGCAGCACAGCCCTCTGTCCATGTTCGTCAGTCTGTTACCTAAACAATGGCATCTTATCCGGTTAGCCCACAAATCACCAGGGTTGATCATCCTTCTTTCGGCAGGCCCGCAGCATTACGAGCTGTCTGTATTTGATTCATCTGTCAGTGCACACACAGTGCAGCCAAGTTACCCTACCTGCCCAAACCCAGCTACTGCCCTCTCAGCCCAAACCCAGATTTCAGTAAAGCACGAGGCTGAGAACAGGCTGATTTTTTTTTTTTTTCTTAACTGCCCCAGTTGTGATGGGTGCATGTTGCATCACAATATCTCTGAATATTATTGTACAATCAGCAATATACAGTAAGGCACAGAGACATGATAGTCACAGCTATGCTCCTCATGCATATGTGGGTCAGGAGTCTCTTTAGGGCATTTAGTGACTGAGGCCTTAAATTTCTCCATTAAACCCTTCAGAATTTATCCCTGAAAATGCAGCATGTTAAAAAAGTGAATTTCATATTGACCCATAGGTGTTGAATCCATGTGGTGCTGTATATATCATGAATGTATCCATATCTTATTAAATACCCATTTGATAACTCAGATGCACAGATGCACGTGTCTAGATAACTGTTACTCACCACAAGCAAAGAGTTTATGGCTATGCATGTGACTCCAGATGAATGCCTCGTGTCCCCATCCCTAAATGTGACTAATGTACCTATAATTCATCTCAATGATACTGTCTCTGTTTTGATGTTGATCACAGAATGGTGTCCCGATCTTTTACCTGCAGGTTTATTGCAAGACCATGTGCGATGGGCCTGAAGATCCAAGCCAACGGGCCACAAAAAGCACAACCCAACGCTATCCTCGAGAAGGTTTTCACTGCTATAACCAAGGTGGTGCATGTGTTCCTCCTCGTTCTTGTTTATGTCTTGTCATGCCTTTGTAATTTGTACTACAATGAAAGCTACATCTAACACACTGAGTGGTTATTTTTGTCTTTCCAGCACCCAGATGAGAAGAGGCTTGAAGGCCTGTCCAAGCAGCTCGACTGGGATGTGCGGACCATCCAGCGCTGGTTCAGACAGCGGCGCAACCAGGAGAAGCCCAGCACTCTAGCTCGATTCTGTGAAAGCATGTAAGGCAAATTACATTTAACACCACAACATATACCTAACTTACAGACTTTCCTGACGGCTGTAAGAAATCCATCACAGTGACCATCATGTCTGCTTTGTAGCTGTCATGTGTAATGTGAATTTATTGTTGGCTGCTTAATGCCATTCTAAGTGAAGGCTGATTTAAATAGGCTGCACTCCATTACCACTCATCAATAGCAGAACCATGACAGTAGGAAAAGCAGGCATGATGTTCGCAGTGATAGATAACTTTATCCCTGCAAGTTTCATGTTTCTGCAAGTTCATTTTCATACTGGTTATGGAAATGAAAGGAAACACTATGGCTGCTTAGAAGCACACATTCTCAAACATGTTTTACTTAAATAAATGGTGGCAGTCATTTAAAGGTGATTCTTAGAGCTATAATTCACAGCTCGTTTTATTATTGATTACTACAGTGATTATTCTCTATTAATTATTAATCATTTAGTCTAAAAAATGTCCAAAAAAATAGTTAAATATATGAAAGAAGACATCTTCATATGACTTGTTTCATCAGACCAATAGTTTAAAACTCCAAAATATTCCTTTTAAAATGATACAAAACAGTCCCCACTTTTGGAAACTGGAAAGTTTGGCATTTTTGTTTGAAAAATGACAGAAACAATTTATCAGAAAAGTTAAATAGATTACTTTTTTGGCTATTCAATTAATCAGCCAATTGCTTCAGCTGTTATTATTTTTTAGTAAATAAACAAACAGAAACAGAAATGTTCCTATAGTCCAAAACCTGCCATTCAGTAGCTACTTCAGTTGTGGTTGGTTTCTGTCTGGTACAATGCTTATGAAGATTGCAACATGAATGCTTGTGCGTCTGTGGGATAATAGTCAAATGTGTCCCAGTGCGAACCAACAAACCCACTCAGGCTGTAATAGAGAACTGGCTAATCTGCAGTAGAGGGTTTGCCATCAGGGAGATTGTAGTTACTTAGCAGTGTGATGTTAAAGGCCAATGAGCGAGTGTGGCTGTCAGAGCAGAGTCATGTCTGACACCAGTAGAGCCAATCTGGCAGTTTGAGACACAGGGAGCCTCACATCTTCTGATCTGCCCGAGGCTGCTGTTCACTCAGGAGGACAGTGTTGGCTGATTAAACCAATGGACTCCTATTACAACCTTCAAGAGCAATCTGAAAACGCAAACCTGTTTCCTTACATGCAAGAAGAAAGCGGATTTGTGCTCCTCTCGAACACGCATGAGCTTTTGAAAACATGCTTAGCTGGCATTAGTTCTCTTTAAGCAACGATTGCGCCAAAGCTGTTATCTGCATACAGCATAATTGACTGCAGACGACATTGTGCTTTGCAATAGTTTGGCCAGGTTGTCTGTTTCAGTTGCTTACGATGCAATTCTCTAAACGGGGTTGGCTTCAGTCCTTTAGCAGCGATTGTGCTCTAATTAGGCCCTCATGCACAGCTGTTGCAGACTGATAGCATTCTTTGTCTCTCAGTTGTCAGGATGGCTGATCTGTTGTCTGTTCTTTTCATTATGCAGACAGTATGTAACAGACACATTTGCTCAGGGAATAATGAAGACTCTGCATGGAGTTTGTTTACTAGCTATTGTTATTGCCTCTCTTTTTCCACAGATATACAGCAAAAAAAAAAAAAAAGCCATTCCAACAAGTTCAAGCATGGATTTTTTTTTTTTAACAAGTAACCTACAGTAACCCCTGTTTCTCACAACAGAAACTGAAATCTTTCCAAAAATTTCTTAAAACAGATGTTGTGCAGTCATAGCATAGAAACAGTTCTAGAAACAAACAGAAAATGACCTGAACACTGAAGTGGTATTATTTCACCACAGTGAAGGAGGTTACTTGTGTTTGGAAATATTAATTATATTTTGAAAGAGACTAAATGACAGATTAAGATGACCACACCAATTTTTGCAGTGTAGTTTTACCTGCGAACCCCTCCTCTCTTCAGTGTTCCTTGGTTAGGACAGGCTGAGGCAGGATCACGCTTTCATGTCCTCAATGGCCCCAGTTGTCTGATCTCATCTTCCTCTGTCCTTTCTCTTCTCTGCTTTCACTGAGAGCAAAGAAATGATCGTAAGCAAAATAATGCAATTCACTGCTTCTTGAGACACTGAGATTGGCTTTTTCTGTGATCACTAAATAGTTTGTATTTTTATCCTGTAAGATTTGGCCTTTGATGTATGCTAAAATGGTTTTCAAAGGATCTTGTATGGTATGGCTTTTCGGGCATAGACATATAAATACAAGTATGTACAATGGATCTTTTAAGGAATAGTTTTACATTTTGGGAAAGATGCTTATCCCCTTTCTTGCTGAGATTTAGATGAGGAGATTGATACCACTCTTGTATGTGTACTATGAATATGAAGCTACCGCCAGCAGCTGGTTACTTTAGCTTAGTACAAAGTCTGGAAACAGGGGGAAACAGCTGGCCTGGCTCTGTCCAAAGGTAACAGAATACATCTAACAGCTCACTAATTAACACATGATATCTCACTTGTTTGAACCAAACAAAAAATGAAGTATAAAAGCAGTAAGCTGTTGTGAGGGGTTATTTGCTGCAGTCTCGCTTGGCTGGGCACAGTGACTTGCCTGATGTCACTGTGATAAGTCTACAAAAAGTAACTATGCATGAGCAAGAAATAACGATAATAGAGATATATTGAGATGTGTTGTGTTAAATATCAGAATATTTTCCAGAATGTTAAACTATTCCTTAAAGTTTTTGTTTGTTGTTTTCGAGTTGTGTGGTCATTGCAAAATTTCACATTCATAACTACAAATGAACACCTGCATTTCCTTGACAACGAATGCCCTAAAACTATGCTCTCTTAATTCATTCATTTTCTTTACTTCAGTCAGATATTAAAAAAAAAAACCAAAGCCTGCAGTAAATTCTTAAGATGAATTTAGGCACTTAACCTCTACAGAAACATACTATTAATAGCAGCTAAGATTAGCAATATCCTCATTACTGCTCCTTCTCCAACCAAAATGTAAGTGTGTGATTTTCATACCTTTCAACCAACACACCTCCCTAGGAGCAGCTCAGTAGACACCAAGCTGACAACTAATAAGCATGTTTGTGCTCGGCACATGCTTATACTCATGCTGAGTGATGAGCCACATACACATGTTCTTGAGAGACGACGGCCACACCCCTGTTTTTTTCCTTAAAATTAGTCGCAGTCTTCTGGCTGGCACCACATTAAAAATAACTAGCTATTAACAAGCTTTTTCATGTGGGCAATTGGAAATCAGGCCTAGTAATCAGAGCAAATTAGACAAATATACAAAGGTGAAAAGGATAGCTATTACTGCCTGAAGCTTAATAGAGCTGGTACTGCTGATTTAACAGCAAAGATGGAATATATATCAAGGCTTTCTCACAACTGAATTTTGATTAAAGCTAGCTCATGACTGATTGTGATGTTGAACCATCTGGAAGCAAACAGTTGCATTCAGCTGGTGCTTAGACTACCCACCTGGAGAAGTGACAACGTTGAATCAAATAAGCCAGCAGGACCTGCTTTTTATCATTTCATTCCAAAGCTAGGTGCTACACTCAGACTAAAGCCAACCCCATTACTTAGTTTTTGATCAAATCAAAGCTAGTACAATTATTTCCTCCCTCAGGCAACGGCCTGTCTAAACAGGTACATTTGGTTTAATGGGAATCAGTGGATCTGTCTCAGTTTAAAACTCACAGTCATGAATAATTCATTAATCTATAATCAAGCTATTGTGAAAGGATGATGGTTCCGTGTGTATCCTGACTCATTACGTAAGCTTACTGGTATTATATCATATGAGTCAAAATTTGTTACTGGTTTGTCAACCTGCGACAGTTACTAACCAGCACCAATTAATTACAAGTGTAATCGACTAATTGCTGCTACATCATGAGCAGGAAATAAACCCTTGACCCTTAGATAATTGAATGAAAAACATTTCCATTTCTCTAGAACCAGTCTTTATCAACATTGTATCTGGAAAACATAACTCATAATTACAAAAAAAAAACCATCTGTGCCTGACTTCAGAAAAAAATCTATTCACAGGAAGCCGTGTGAGTCATTGTGATTGTACATATATAGCAACGATTCAGCAGCACTTGAAAAAGACTCTTGCGTGCTTGATGAACCAGTTGCCATGCAACAGTTTTTACTGCGTGCCAGGTAGACTTGTCCAGTTAATTTGGCTTTACAATACTGTTGATGAAGCACAAAAGGCAGTTAATGACAGCTTCCACAGGCCACATGTTAACATGTTAATAATTTCTCCACTAAGAGTTACAACTGAATATCTTCAACAAAAATCCACATGAAAGATGTGCCTGAACTGAGAAGCTGAAATGGATTTACCCTGCTCTCGTTTAAAGTGTTCGTGTCAGGTTGTGTTTGGAGGCTGTGGCTGTCAAAATGTGTTTGATTTGAGGTCAGCTGGAAAAAACCACACAGTACAACCTGCAGAACCTCATCTCACATGACAAGCTATACAGCTTCTGTCACAGCCACGGGAGTGAATAGTGGCAGTTCTCCTCATATGTCAGGGGAATCTGGCTGTGTTTTGTTCCTCCTCTACATGTTTTACTTCATTAAACTATCACACTGTATTCAGATGTGTATCTTACATCTATATATCTTAGAACATAGGCCCCACTGGGAAAAAACATTTAATCTAACTGGTGAAAAATTTGTCAAAAGCTGTGACAACTCAAGAACGCACAACAGGGGGTCTCTCACTCAAGCCTTGCAGTCAAAGTTGCTTTTGTTCCCTGCATAAAGATATTTGCTCTTGTCTGATGCAACTTCCAGAGTTATGCAGAAAGGGACTTGCTAGTTAGCCAGTCTTAAATCTTTCCTCCCAGTTGCTGACTGTTATAAGTTGGGTATATATTCACATCTCCCTGCTCAGCAAAGCTTTGATCACTGAAATGTCAGCTGAAGCAGTTTCTTCTTTGCCTGTAAGCTCAGACCTCATGATCACTTTCCCTACTATTGTGTAGTCGTGGTTACTGTAAATGATGTGCAGGGTTATATAAAGCACAGAGCAGGCTGGGCCGGGACTGGACACTGTGAGTGTCTCGTCTTTCCCTCCGGACCTCACCAATGTGAATTCAGTGATGTCCCATTTTTAGTGAGTCACCCTAGACTGCAGATGTGGAGAAGTAAGGACCTCACACCACTTACTGTGCTGCAGTGTTCTGCAAATGAAAACCAAATAATATAAGTAGTATACAGCACAAGTTGCATGAACTAACACATCCCCTGGTAATGTTTATAGTTTGGAATGTATGTCTATTGTTGGATTAGAGGATGTGATGCAGCTCCATTATTCTCAAGTAATTGGCCTGAGTGGATTAAAACACTTTTCTTCTCTCTCTAATCTTCTAATTCTGTTGTGACTTAAAAATTACTGCATAAAGCTTTAGTTAGATTCTAGAAAAAATGTGAAAACAAAGTAGAAAAGAAAAAGCCAAACAAAGGGAGCAAATGTAAATTGCAAACACACTGCTTATCTGAGGGATAATGTCTGTCACACTTGCAGTTTGGAGTATTCCCTAAGCCCCTAACCATTTGGGAGCAGCCAGATATGCCCCCAGCTTTTTCAAGGCTATAAGATGCCATGAAACAAATTGTTAAGATTGCAAAATTAATGGTAGGTTTGTTGAGGCTTAATGAATATGTGTGTTCAGTTAAGCTAGCTCTGGACTTTTTGTAGCCTTCAACTTAGATCAACCCAGGGTGAAGAACTGTCATTCTTCAGCATTCACTCTTGCTGTTGCTGTATATCCATTATGTTTTTCTTTATTTCTTTCAGGTGGAGGTTTACATTCTATCTATACATATTTACCTACGGAGTGCGTTTCCTTAAAAAGGTAAGTTTTACCAAGACAATTGAGCACCAACCTCCTGTTATGACTGCTAAAGTTAGTATGAGTCATTGAGGTTTGGGGCTATTTTCTACACAACATACAGTGTGGACGTCTATGGCCAGCATGAAAATCCTGTGGTTTATGAATAGCATGATGCCTAGTCATGGGACTGGGAGGTACAATGGAAGCTATGGTGTAAGGGACTAAGTTTACAAAGTAAATTTGCATTACAGCCTAGGACAAAAGGTGTTTGTTAATAATGGATCTTACCAGGATCTTACAGTGTAAAAGGAAGCTGCTGGCAAATAAAACACTCCTTATGCTAAAAATGCAATCCATTAATCAGGCAATACATTTTTCACCAATTTGTAACACTCAGTGATGACTTTCTTTTGATCATGAATGTCAGTCGCTAGAAGTCAATATTGATATATACTTATATTTCAACAGTTACTTGAAATGCAAAACAGCTGAAATGACTATAGTTGGCTGTTGACAGCTATTTTCTAAACTTAACATACATCACAAATAGTGTTATTGTTCAGTGGATGAGATGACAATGTTATTGTTGTATGGATAATGTCGAAGTGGTTCTTCTTATGCCTCTCCATCCTGTTGTATTGTGACTACTGCCCGAGTGACTCAAAGATATGTAAGACTGGCTTTAAAAAAATATCTGAGATAATATTATGATTTAGCGTGCTCTTTAAAACACTTTCACAGTCTAGCTAATGCTCACTTGGTTTGTGAAAACTGATAATGTTACCGTGTGTTTCCATACCATGCGAAGTTCAGGGGATCCCGCCAAGTAAAATCCACTCTCCCAGCAGCTGTTGAGGTTACTGAAGAGTGACCAGCAACCTTGTGAGAGTTCAGAAATGATGGTCATTTTGTCAAATGAGCCAGTTAAATATTACTGAAATATGTGGCTGGGATGAATTAGTATATTTCATACATATATTCATGAAAATACATAATTTAGTATAATCACTAGAGCGATAGTTGAGACAGCAGAAAGGGGAAAATCTCTCAAAGAAACAAGTTGCATGACATAGCACTTTGTGAAAATAGTTCATTCCTTGGCAGTCCCTACTGCAGGCTTCAGTCGCTGTGGGGTTTATTAATAGACCAGGTCTGGAGATGTAAACTCAGCGATGGGTCACTGTTTGCTTATAACACATTCTTTAGTATCACAGTTACCATTTCTCTATTCGTCCTGATATCATGTCTTTACACAGGACCTCATATAGGGCTAAACGCCTCTGGTTCCTTGGTAATCTTGCTTCCTTTTACATCAAAGTATGCACTGTAAAAGTAAATCTGTTATACATTCACTATTTAATAAACCACATTGATTTGATTTGGAATCCATCAAGGGAATTATAAAATTTTCAGTGGTTACATTGATATCTACGTGTTAGATGTTAAATAACAAGGAAATATTGAACTCCAGCTGTACATCTGGGAACAACATAGCACTGCATTGATGTTGTAGTTAATGGACCCTGCTTTTCTATGTTTTATTGAAAGGCTTTAACACAACTTTGTGTCAAATACCCTTTTTGGTTTGTTTTGGCTAATTGATAACATTGTTTTACTTTTATGAAATACAACATATGAGCTTTTGTCATGTATGGAACATGCCATTTTTGTCCCTGGAGTTTTTGCATTAATTACAACACTGTCTTAACTTTAGTAATTCTATCACAGTTTTATGATATTTTATATTTCAAATATAAAATAATCTAAGATGATATAGTTTTATTTGTTTCATATAGGTTAAAGTGTATTGATTTTAAGTGACTGTTTTTATTTCCTGCAGACTCCATGGTTATGGAACACTAAAGAGTGCTGGTACAACTACCCCTACCAGGTAAAGGTCTTTTAACAAAGCAGTTTTCACCCATCCTCAGTAATCATGATACAGCAAGATGACTGGCATTACCAACACTCCCACTTCCAAAATATTTGTTTTAACCCTGTTGCTCTGTGTGTTTATGCAGCCACTGACTGTGGACATCCATTATTACTATATACTGGAGCTGTCTTTCTACCTCTCCTTACTCTTTTCCCAATTCACAGACATCAGGAGGAAGGTAAGAATGACTGCAAGTCACACCAAAGCATCTCTAATAACATGGATCATTGAATGTTTGGTCAAAAATCTACTGCTAGAAGTGACACTTTTAGTCACTTTTTGTGTCTAAACCAGACAATTCTGTTCTGTTTCTGCCATTGTAAGTAGCGATATAACAAGGCATCATTATCCTTGTCTGACTGTCTCTTCTCTAACTGTCACCATGACTCCGTAATGTTTTTGCATGTGAACATTTGCTTTCTGCCTCAGTGTATTCTCACTGGTGTGTGAAATAACAAAACATTGCGAGGGTAAGAAGGATTAGCAGTTTTTTGAACATTCAGAAATTGGATTCACCGTCAAACTTCATAAAAACTTTTCTCAAACTTTTTGCCATTGGCTGGCTTTGAGCTTGTTTTGGTTAATTAAAAGTTTTTGTGTAATCCACTCAGCAAATTTCCATACTATTGTGAAGATGGTGCCATTCAATATGCAGGTATTATCTAAATGATTTTAAAGAGCCATTTCACTAAACGAACAGATTTAAAGTTAAGCCTGGAAGAAGAAATACAGAGGGCCTAGTTTTATTGCCCAGTCATAATTAAAACTGAAAAAAATAGATGTATGTATATATGTAATTGTTATTTCTTTTTTCATGTATCAGCCAGTTAGGTATAATGTTTAGTTTCAGGTGTCATTAACCATATATACAGCATATGAAGGTGTACTGCATTTGTATTACAAGGTTTGATAGGTCCATCTTGGTCTGTGTTTGTAAGAACTGAGATTCATTTTCAGTTTGTACAAACACTCTTAATGGGCAGCAACTAACTTCAACTCACATTCTTTTTTTATATAGCTACATATAAAAATGGCCACACGTTTGGTTCATTAAAGTATCAATTTGCATGCCTTTCAGCCATGATCTTACTCCTGTCTCCAGTCCATTCCCAGCTCTGCCCTCTCCACAACACACTCCACTCACTGCACTCACAGCAGCCCCCATGATGCCATGCTGTGTATGCCTTCACTCTGTCATCTTCTTTGTTGACTGTTGGCATGTTGTCTGTTTTTGTTTCTCCTTTCAGTTTTTTCATGCACAGTACTACACTGAGGAGGTCCTCTGCACCCCCTGCCAATTCCAGTATGTTCTCCCCTGCACACTCTTGCCTTGCTTTCATTCTGTATCTTGCACCATTGCTCTTCCTTCTCACCCTCCTTCTCATTCTTTCACTATGTTGGACTGGTTCTGGTCGCTTTGAGCTGAGACATTTCAGTAGCTAAAGATTTGCTAGAGGAATGCTTCCCCATGTCACCTGTCTGCATCCTTAGTCACCTGGAGCTCCATTCAAGCAAATCCCAAACCTAATGGCTCATACCAAGATAGGACCATATAATAACAGGAACGGTCATATATTTTTACGAGATATTAACTGTAGCCACAATAGTGATTGTTTTTAGTTGGAACAGTGGTGGAATGTAATAACTAAGCACATTTTCTCGAGTGCTGTACTTAAATGTGTACTTTATTTGTGTAGTTCAATTTCATGCCACTTCATACTCTCCATACTTTCCACTACAGTTCAGAGGACGATATTATACCTTTAACGCCATTGACATCTATAGTAGTTACTTCACAAATTAAGATTTTACATGCAAACCATATTATGAACTTATAAAATACAATGTATTTTCATAGATTAAACTACCCAATAGTATATAAATACATTAATATATCTCCACCATGACCACTTACAACAATAAAACACTGCTCATTCATTTTTGCATCAGCAATAACAATCGAAACATGCAGTGTAATATATAATAGTATGACAGTCACAGAGGGCATTTTTCTGCTTAGGGGTACTTTTGATACTTTCATTACATTTTGTTGATAATACTCACCTTAGAAACATTTTGAATGCAGCACTTTTACTTGTAAAGCAGTATTTTTTTAATTAACTGATCTGCATGTTCCTCCACCACTGCTTTGAATAATATTTTGAGATAACTGTATTACAGTTTGACACAATGACAATCAGATGACACAGTGTTCATGAATGCTTGGACACTGAGGATGTACTTGGTATTTTTGTATAAGTGGTGATTAATCATGGCCTTGTCATAAATTTTTTTTAATATCTTTTCAATAGTGTTGCCAATCACGGTGGTACATGATGAACATGCCTCAGCAAAATAGAGGTTTTATTTTGAAAGGCATTGGTCTACACAATAATCACATGTGCAGCTACTTACTTGGGCAAAGCACATTTTAAGGACATGAAAACATAAATGTGGTGCTTCTTCTGCTCGTTTTGGAAACAGGCTCGACTGTGTTGCACAATGGTCCCACAAATTCAGCTGATATTAGTTAGCAGTGGGGGCCTTGTCATATTGAAACTACAGAATTTTCATCGGTGTAAACACGCAAGGCCACTGTGTGCACACAGGGTAGTCAAGTCCCTTTTACTTTATCACATTTTTGTACTGTACTACTATGTCCTGCATGCAGTGACTCAAACAGCCATCAAGCAGTTTTCAAAGTGCTTTCTATGGTTGTGTGACATTTCCTTGGCAACTGTGTCCCTAGGATTTCCTGATCATGTTCCTGCACCACGTAGCAACAATCTCCCTCATCACCTTTTCCTACGTGAACAACATGGCAAGAGTGGGAAGTCTGGTCATGTGTCTCCATGATGCAGCCGACGTGCTGATAGAGGTGAGGATGGGCGAGAGAATTAAATGCTATAGATGGACAGATGGGCACATAGAGGCAAAGCTGGCTGGGTGTGTGGGTGGAGTGTTTGGACTTTTACATCTTTATCTATATTTGAATACAACTCTTATATCATGAGCATTACGTCAGACTGTATTATACAGATATAGTTGCTGGAAACAAGAGCTTTTTAAGTCTTATACTGTCAGAAATAAATTCAAGTAGTGGCTTACATGATAAAATTAATTGTGCATTTTTTTCACCAGGCTGCCAAGATGGCCAACTATGCCAAATGTCAGATTCTGTGCAACCTCCTGTTTGCAATGTTTGCAATTCTCTTCATAAGTTCCAGACTGGGAGTTTACCCTGTCTGGTAAGTGTTATTCTCTCCTCTCTCTTCTCCTGTGTACCATCATTAGCATCCCTCTGATGGCTGGCTATAGTGAAGTAGTGTTAACCTGCCATTTGTATACGCTGCAGTGCACACAGACAGTCAGAGTTAAAATATCTGAGCAGTAGATGTCTGAGTTGCTCTGCACAGTTTAGCAGGCCATTCCTGATCTCAGTGGGGTTTTTTTTTTTTAACTACTTTCTCTACAACGACTTGCAGTTCAGACACATCTCTGTGAATATTGTTGCTAAGAAATAGTTACTATGGATACAGCAGCTTTAACCTCTCAAAGAAAGCCATACAAATGAACCGCAGATCATTATGGTTATTGCTTTATCATTGAAAACAGTGTCTAGAGTTTCACCTAATTGTTAAAACATCAAAGGGCTTTAGGATCATTTTGCTTGTGTTGCTTTTTCAGTTTTAAATGTGCATTGAATTTATTCAACATTTTAAGTTGGAGCTACTCTATCAAATTTTCTGTACCAGAGAATAGAGGCAGGTTTAAATATTTTAAATCATTTATTTGGCTTTGTTTGGCCAGACATTTAAAAGTCTAATTACAGTAGCTGGTGAAAGCCAGTTACAATGAGCCATTCTGATGACCCTGAATTATTTGCAGAATTACCACTAATCAATTTTAGTCCTTGAAAGTGCGTGCAACAGTCATCTTGAAGTCATCAGCAGCAGTGTTATCATACCTTTCATGAGTGAAGGGAGACATGATTTAGTTTCCAAATCAGGCAGACCTTGTTTGCTTTTCTTTGAGATACCATCTAAACTTGATCAGCACAAAAATGCTATTTTGAGCATCTAGATTCAAGTTTGTTGTCTTTAACAAGTAGGGCAATTCTGAAGAAAGCATTTGAGACACACAGAGGCTTTTGGATGAGTTGATGCAGCAATTTAAGAGTTTTTAAAAAGATTTCGGTCGGTACCCCACTGTTTTCTGCCTTTGTTGCCACACTGTAATATGATGATCCAACACTACATTTTAGTCAGCCCCCACCACAGCGGTAGTAAAGTTGTCATTACTGTAAAGCTGTTGCCATGGCTTCAGTATCTGGAGTATGATTCACAGACAGCCATTTGCAAGAATTTGTCCCAGAGATAAATTTGTCACAGATACTTGAAATTTTGATCGTATGTCATGACGCCGCAGCGCTGCATCGCTTTTTCTACTCCATTAACCGTTTTTTATTATAATGTTTCGATTTATTGCTGTATATATATTGAACTATAAACAAAACACTATTTCAAATACACATCTATTTGTGCTATAAACGCATCATTAAAGGTGCTCCATGAAAGACAAAGAGCTGGAGCAGAGCCCACCTCATTTCTTTTCCCTGGCGTCTGTTTGGTTTTTTTTTTCTACACAATAATTCCCCCACTCAAATTGAGTGCTTTTAATCCTTGTGTTTTTCTAATGAAAAATGTTGGAGTTAATGATCTCTCTCCCCCCTCTGTGGCTATGGAAGGATTTTAAATACCACCTTGTTTGAGAGTTGGGAGATTGTAGGGCCCTACCCGTCCTGGTGGGTCTTCAACCTGCTTCTGATCCTGCTGCAGCTTCTTCACTCCTTCTGGTCCTACCTCATAGTGAAGACGGCGTGCCGAGCTATATCCAGAGGAAAGGTGAGTCATTACACACAGCTCCTCCTCTGAGTCTTTCTACATAATTCTTCCATTTATACCTGTTCTTGCATAATGATGTTTCGCTGCTAATATATCCATTAATACTGTGTAGAGTGTTCAACAGCCACTGACTTTCTGTTTGTGTTCTCTATGTTAACCTGCAACCTTCGAGGTGGGAAAATGGAATCCCTTACATGTGAGTAGCCTTAAAAGGGGAACAGCTTAATCAACATGGTGTACCTTATATTTAGTTTGAGGGCATGTCTATAGCAACTGTGTGTAATCATTTGTATTCATCATGATCCTGACTGTCAATCAGCTCTAACCTAATCAGTGCATGTGTAGTCACACTAGCGTTATGGCTTCAGGGATGGCAATGTCAGTCAGTTGGACGCTCCACCACTTTGGTCCAGACTGAAATATCTTAAATATCGCAAATGTCAGATGGATTGCCATGACATTTGGCACATACATTCATGTTCCCCTCAGGATGAAATGTAATAACTTTGGTGAGCTTCTGACTTTTTCTATAGCGCTATCATCAGGTCAAAATTTTGATTTATTTAACACTTTGGTTTATGACTAAATATCTGTAAAACTGATAACATTACCATCAGCTTCAGCTGTACTTTATGCTTAGTGCACACGTTAGTGTGCTGACATTAGCATTTAGCTTAAATTACCGCTCTGCCTAAGTTCAGCCTCAAATACCTGCCAGCATGGCTGTAGACTCTTAGCCTTGTTTAAATCTTCCATCTCATCATCACCATTTGTTGCAGCTTTTCATTGGTATTCCTGCAATTATTTGTCAATTTATTCATAAATCCCAAATAGCTTATTATATCTGAATAAATTGACACCTGGCATGTCAAATTACATAATGTCTAGTGTTAATAAGTCAATTATGTGATTGTTAGAAAATGAATTGCCAACAAGTCTGATAAACAATTAATCATTTATAGGGCCTAGAAATGCCAGACATTCTCTGGTAGCAGCCTCTCAAACGTGAGGACTTGCTGCTGTTCTGTTTTATATCATTCTAAATTGACCATCTATGGGTTTTCACCTGCTAGTAGGATAAAACAAGCTTGAGAAATTGAAATGGGCATTTTCCATTATTTTCTGACATTTTACAGACTAAACAATTAAGCTATCAACCTGATGAAATAATCAAGAGATTGATTAGACCGAAAATAATCAGCTGCTGTCTAAAAAAATGTTTTGTTTAGATATCTCCATATTTCAAGTTTGCAAATTGATTTTATGGCTTTTGCAGCTTGTTGCTTCATATTGATTGGCATAGAACACTTCCCTGTTTGATATGTAAAAGCCCATTTGTGACACCACCATGCATGACTGCCACAGATAATGACAGAGACAAGAATTTTAATGAGAAGAATCTAATCTCCGACCATCCCTTTTTATTGCTGCAGGTGTCAAAAGATGACCGCAGCGACATCGAGTCCAGCTCTGATGAGGATGACAGCCCCCCACCCCATCAGAAGCACCACAACAGCACCACCAACGGGACCAATAAAAATCACGGGACCAACGGCTACCTGACAGGAGCCCCATATCCCGACGAACACTGACTAAGCTGATATCACAACACTGGAGCCATGCTACAGACACCATCCATCAATCTGTGTGTGTGTGTGTATTTGAGTGTATGGTGGAGACTTGAACAACATCGCCTGTCTGGTACTGGAAGTTCTTACAAGATTTAAGTGAATGCAGTTTTGTTATCAATTTGATTCTTTACTAATTTCCTTGCGCAATTTATTCTCTTCATATATGTATTTGCATCCAAATGCACACCGAGATATCAAAGCACTCCTATTGGTACAACCCACTCTGTTTAGCCAATGAAAGCATTCCACTTTATGGTGTAAGCATGCTACTTTAACATACAGTAGTCTGGCATACTGGGGGTGTGTTTTCCTTATGTTTGTGTCTTTCTATGTTATTTATTTTTTATAAATATGTTTGAAGATGGTAGTTGGACATCTATTCTACTTTGATGTCAGTGTTAAAGAGGAAATCATCTGGAACAACAACACAGCTGTTTTTGTTTTTTTTTAAGCCACACATCACGACAACAAATATTAGCAAAGTGCTGAAGACCTGGGTTTACTTTTAATGCTACACCCCCAAAGATTTGCCAAAACGATGACTGAGTTTGTCTTCACTCACCAATGGATTGTAATGTGTGAAGTTTACTCACATTTAAAAAAAAAAACAAACAAACATTCTCCACTCAAACTGTATATGAGATGTCAATAACAGTATTATGTGTGTGCATCAGATATGGCTAGATGCTGTATTCCCTATTGAAGCATTTTGTTAAGTATTCTGGTACATTTCTGGTAAGCATTTCATTAAAGGCCATTTGCTGTCTTACGAGGCAGACCTGAGTTGTTTTAATTATTCAATAAAAAAATACATGAAGACTGCAAATACGTGTGGATATGTTCAATCAGAAAATGTATTAATCAAATGGTGGCATCAATGGTGGATGCTAATTTTATAAAGACATTAATTTTGTAAACTAACATTGCAGTGCTATAAATAATGACTAGAGATTATTCTTGAATAAACATTGTGTGACAATTTGCATAAGGCTTTTTTCACAGCAGGCATTTTGACATGTAACAGCAGGAAAAGCAAAGGTGTAAATAATAAAATGAATCATGGATAAATGCCATGTACGCTGCTTCAGTTTCAGGGCTCTGACATTGTGCATGCTGGCTCACTGCCACACTGTCACTGTCATGCCACTGCTAATGTTATTAGAAGCACTTGTGTTTTTCCAACTATGAAAAGTGAAAATGTTTGCTGTGAAAAAGATCCATTGAGAAGCATGCAACAGATCAGCTTCCTCTGTAGTGTCCTCAAAGACACATTAATAACAATTCACCTCCAATGTCTGCTTTGAGATGAATACAATTACTACTCAACCTACTTGACTTGACTTACACATGAATAATCCAACAGTCTGAGTCATAAAGAATCATCTCCAAATAATGGCACCTGTTACTTTAATTTCATCATTAGTGGAACCACTTTATAATAAAGCAGGTTTATAAGTGACAGGTCCATGGCCAGAATTGAACCAGGGACATTGCAATTATGGTATGCACCTTTAAGCAGCTATAATCTATATTTTTTATATCAGCTTATCAATCAACAAACTTATCAATTGTTTCACTTCTTGTATGTGAAAGGGACGATTTGAAGAGATGAACTCACAGAGCAAAATCTCTGTTCCCCTCAGCTCTACGCAGTATTTTAGCATCTTCCAGCTTGTTGTTTTGGTTTATTTTCACAGCTCTCAAAGTGTCATTTTCAGCCTCAGGGGGCTTTTCTGTGAAGAAGCTCTAAAAAAAAAAAAAAAAAAAAAAAACATTGCACACTACCTGCTAACAACAGACAGACACAGTTAGCAACTAGCTGGTGAACATAGTGGAGCATTTAAGAACTAAAGAGCCAGATTTTTCCCGGAGGAGTTGGTTATGACCAAAATATATAAATATAAAAAGAGTGAGTGTTAGATTAGTGTTGGACAGGCCAAATGAATGCTAATGATGGTCTGTGTCTTCAGGATGTCCAAATAAGAAACTGATGTAACTATTTATAATGGGTGACCTATTGCAAAGTGGCACTCAGTTGGTCTACTTCAACAGAAAATAATAAAGCCATTCTGATTGTGTAATATAACTTTTGTAGTCACCACGGACAGGCTTAGGAACATGAATGGGCCTTTGTTTTGTGTTTGTATCTTTCCCTTTCTTTATACCTGTGCCAGAATTACTTGCCATCCACCCTCAGTTTATATTTGTAGTGTCTTTTTTTCTTCCCTCTCACTGGAATTTTCCTTTGTATAGTGCACTGACAAAAGCTCAGGTGATTTCCGCATGAGTGACTTTGGGAGGAGGGTGGTCAAAGTTCCAGGTCCAAAGTCAACAAACAACCACAGTCTTAAGATGAGGGATCCTATCAGCAGCTGCTCTGTGAGTATGTCTTTTGAAAATTCAGTGCAATGGAGAAAAAACTTTGTCTTATATGAATTTTCTTGTAAGGCAGGTGTCAACACTATATCAATCACATCTAACTTTGTATGGGTTTGAACTCAGTTGATTCAGTCCATTATTGCAAAAATCTCATGGAGGCTTATTCACTGTCTTTCAGTACAACCTACTGTATCAAAATGTGAAACGATTTTCAAAAAGTGGGGAGAACTTCTGCAAAGAACTTATGACAGTTTTTCAGCAAAGGTAGGTTCAGTACAGCTATGGCATTCACACTCAGTTTTAATGACTACAGGAGTTATTGTTTGACTCAGTTATCACCCCCTTGCTGCAACCTTTTCCTGTTTTAGGGCTGAGCTGGAACTTACTTATGCTAAAGGACTGCAAAAACTTGCTGGCAAACTCATCAGGGCCTCCAAAGGAATGTCAAACAAGTAAGGGACGGTGCTAAATTTTTAATTGTTACCATTTTTGTCTGTTTTGTGTTTGACATAATATCTTCCTGGGGGCTAACTGCCATGTGTTGTACAGAAATAATGGTATCATGGAAAATAGCATGCACCAAGCAGGTTAGACATGAGCAAAACATAGCGTCAGACTAATTAGCCCACAGCTCTAACCTTTTCCTGCTGGCTCCCCACTCAGTTCCACCTACAGTGCCTGGTGTCATGTGTCAGATGAGATGTACTCAAGAGCCGACGCCCACAGGTAGTTTTCAGTTTTCAGTTCACTTCATAACTGTGCCTGTCCAGAGATTATACACATGTAAGGGAGGTCTGGAGTTAAACATGGCATTGTTATTCTCATTCCAGATCATTAGGAAATGCATTTCAACAAGAAGCAATTCTGGAAATACGACAAGTCTTAGACGAGCATAATAAGAGGAAAAGGCCTGTATGTCATTCATTAGTTTGTTTGTTTTGTTATCTCTGTTCTAACCTCAAGTTATGATGTTTTTCTAACCTTTAGTATGTTTCAATAGCTTGACAGTGCCATTGAAAGAACTGGAAAACTTGTTACTGCCAATTGGAGTGAGCAGCTCAAGGTAAAGAACCTTCCTCCAAATAGAAAAAGGAAAAAAAAACACTTTAAATATTGTGTAGTTAAGATTCAGCTGCTGCAAAGACAATTATCATCATGTTAATCCATAAATCCTTAATCCATGAAACATTTGTTTAAAGCATGTATCTATAATCTATTATAGATTTAGGAGCATTAGGAGATGCTATAAGCTTTAATAATGCTTTACGTTGTGTTAAAATAGTGACAAGACATTAAAAGTAGGATCCCAACATTTCACAAGGTCAAGAATTCATTCTGCATGGCAGGTTTAAAGTCTTAAATCCTAGTGCTGTCATGAAGGCATTACAATCAGACATAACTACACTTTCTGCTCATTATGTTTAGAGAAAACACCATAATGCTCACATGACATTATAGCCTTTCTTGTAAAATGGGCAGATTGATCATGGGCCACTGTGACGTTTGACCTTATAAAGTATTATGACTATACTTAAAATTACTTTTAGCTGTTGCTGTGGAACATCATACATTACGAAGCTATTAGAAACTTTTATGCTGCATTATGAAAGTGCGATAATGTGTTATGAAATTGATAATGACTGAATAAAATGATAACTGAAATATAAATATAGAAATGTCAAACAATAAATGGTTTAACAAGCAGTTGTAATTTTTTATTTTTTTTTAAACTTTAAACCCTGTTACGCCTTCTGTATGTGGCTTAGTGTGTGTCATTTTCTCTAGTGCAACAGCTCATGTTTCGAATCTTGCAGTTCAAAGTTGTTATAAAAATATCCCAACTCACATCAACCTCGAAGACTTAAAAAGCATCTCAAACATACGTACATCACCAGAAATAACCTGACAAAACTCAGGAATACAAAATATGTTTAAAATTAGGTTTATAGCGTAGTTAAGCGTTGAATGTAAACATATTCCTGATTTATTTACCTGTATAATTTTGTTGTGTTGTGATTTATTTATGCAATTTCTTGTGTTTCCTCATTTCTAAAACAGATAAAGAAGAAATTAGTTGGACTGACAAGAGAACATGAGGCTCTATTCAACTTTGTTGAGAACAACAAACAGATTTGCACAGAAAAGGAAAAACAAAAGGTTACAATATGTGGTTACCGCATTAGTTTCATCACTACATATGTGCTTTTTCACACTGGGAGAGAAAAGTTGTGCAAAAACTGGTCACTGAAGATGTTTTTTCCCGTTCTTGACAACAGATGCTTAACAGGTTGACTAAGTCGGCAGAGATGCAGGCGCGGGTGGATGACGAGTACTTTAACATCAACATGGAGGGTCATCAGATGAGACTCAAGTGGGAAAACACACTGAAAAACTGCTACCAGGTGCTGGAGAATGTTTTCCTAGTTCTTGTTTTGTAGGCATTTAGCTGTTCCTCTTATCCAGAGTAGCTTTTTGTGAGTGAAGAGGTACAGTAGGTTCAGTGTCTTGCTCAAGGACACCTCATTTGTGATAAGAGTTGAACCAGTGAGCTTTTGTTTGCAGAAAATGGTTTATAAGCACCAGGTCAGTCTACCACCCAAGTGCTCAGTTTGGAGCACTTAATAATCGGTGTGTTCTGCAAACTTATATCATCCTGTATTTTCTGAGATACATGCATCAGAAAAGAATAGCAGCACATGGAAAAATGTGGAAACTCTGTTCAAGGACATTTCAGCAGGGCATTGAGCTGCTGGCCCATGATCTTTTAGTTACTGAACAATCTTTCCAATCATTATGACCTTGTTTTTATTCTAATTTTGCCTCAGGTTTAAAAGACAATCATTCAACAGAAGGTGATATATTAGGGTATTACATGCTTCACAGAGTGAATGACAAAGTCAGGAATCTGGATAAGGGTTGATTAAATGTGTGTACAGAAAGCATCACAGCATTACTTTCTGCTTTTATAGATCATACAGGAGCTGGAGAAACAGCGAATTGAACTTCTGTGCAACATTTTGAATAGATACAACCTCCACATGTCCAGTTTTGGGCAGACCCTCAAACATGTAAGACATCTTGACATTCATCTATACTTAACATCCCATGATGGATATTTTAACTGATATGTATTTTTCTTCCTCCAGGGCCAAAGACAGATACAACAGTTGGTCCAGAGGGTGGATGTGGATAAAGACATACAAATCCTGGTGGAGGAAAACAGAATCACAGCTGAAGATAACAAAGCTGAGTTTTTGATGGCTGACTATTTTGTAAGTGCAGTTTTACTCTCAGAATCTGCTGTTGCATTTTGAAGGGAAGTTTGACTGCAGGCCACAGATTCATCCAATGACTCATCCATTCAAAGACATACCCAGTCATCTCTGCATGGGGTGTCTCTTTGATGAGAGTGTGCAAGCTGCACATTACAAAGATGTACTTGTCAGTTTGTGACAGGGCCTGACATGACGGCTGATTTTTAGTGTGTTCTAGTACTGGATATAGTCACTGTTTTTTAACATGTTATAAATTCAAAGCACTCAGGTCTAACTTGAAAATATGATAATAACCTCAATGGAATTTACCTGATTTAATAAAGGTTATATACTGTACATGAATGTGCAGAGTGCAGTGCAATAGCAACAATAGCATGTTAGTAAAATTTCCTGGAAACACTCCATTAATCAGTACTACACCAAGACCATCATAGTTAGTGGCGTGATTCGATAAATACATGTTATCTGTTTTCTGGTAAATCAGGAGGAGGACAGCAAATCACTGATGGGAAAAGACCGAAGAAGAGAGGCCATCAAACTCAAACTCCAGCGTCTGGAGGACAGTATTACAAAAACAAAGAAAGACTGTGAAGGTTAGTTGAGCACACTATCCATTAAATAATGCATTAAAATTAAACAATATTATTTGATGGAGATGTAAAAATTGTTGATTCATAATGGAAAGTGCAAAATAAGGTAATTGAAATTGTTTCTAAGTCACCTTTGATATTCTTGTTGCAGGAATTGAAAAGCTGATGAAAATGTACTCTGAAAATCCTTCATTCTCAAACCAAAAGAACCTTGAGGAAACTGAACAGCAGCTTGATGAGGTAAACAGCATTCAGCGTGTGTGTGTAGAAAAGATGGAGAGTGGTGGATACAAAGATGGATATATACTTTAAACTGATCATAGATTAGATTTGTTGATGGGTTGATTAATGTCATCTTATTACCTGCAGAGCACTCTAAAACTGGATCTCCTCGAGGCAACTCACTACAAACTGTCCGTATCACTGTTTGAATTAGAAGGAAAACCCAGGTCCTCTCATCGATTTAGTGACAGCATTGTGAAATGGAAAGATAAGGTAAGACTACATGTATCATCCTCAGGACAGTCTGTTGGTTTATATTACATGGTAGCTTATTTGGTTATCATTGGGAGTTTGTGATTGTAATGTCCCTGGTTTGAATCCCCACATTAATGACAAAAGTCCTGATGTGAAAACAAATAATTAGGCTCTCCCTCAGCGTAATGGCTGCATTTAAAGCAGGTCCACTGGAACTACAGTGTGATGGTTATGCTTATTGTGACAGTCTTTTAATTCAAGTACTCCTCATTTGGTTATTCTGTCTGAATTAAGCGACTGCTGCCTGGGTGCCTCGGTTAGGTTCCAGATATTATAGGTGGTTCCCAACCTCTTTTGTCTGATTTACCCCGACAGCCCCTGAAGTACCCCATCATCAACACTAGCTGTAATATGCAACACGGGAACCTTGATCTCTATTATTTTAAATAGGCTTGGGCAATTTTGCATTCCTACTAGTCCTGCAATAAAATTATTTTCATATGGAACAATGTACTTATTATTTTCTTGATCTATAAAAAATGAAAATATAGAGAATAATTATTGTTCCAATTTCCTAAAGCCCAAGGAGATGTCTTAAAATATCTTAAATAGTTTTTCTGACCAACAGCGCAAGGTCTGAAAATGATCCATTTTTTTCACATACAAGGAAAAGCAAAATCCAGGAAAAAGAAGCTGGACCTGGTGATGTTTGGCATTTTAGCTAATTATCAGAATAGTTGCCATTTCATTTTTGATCAATTAGTTGTTTCAGCTCTAATCCGTACAACATGGATTGGCGATAGCTGCCAACCACTGTATGTTTACTGTCCTACTAAACATTTCTAAAGAGAAATAATGCAGATGATCAAACATAACCCAAACTATTATTCTGTCAAAGGACTGTGAGCACAGTGTTGTTCAACTGACCCGTCAAGTCAAACTCAGGAGGACACCATTCAGATCCCGACAGTCACTTAGAGCTTCCATCATTTACAAAGGACCGGCTCAGCTTGTGACACAACAGTCTGTGGAGCCTTCACCAGATGCAAGTGACCAGGTCACCTCCACAGCTTCAACACATGAAAAGGAAGCTGTAGAGTGTGACAGCACTGTCAATGGAGCCCTACCTCACACAGGTGATGACAAAGGAGAGGGTAAGACATTTCAAGAGCACACACACGCAGATTTATTTTTAATAACCACATTTGGAAATTTTCCAATGAAATTACAGCTATAAAAAATACTAACACTTTGTAGGTCAAACATCAGAGTTGCGCAGTATGGGAAAATGCAAGGCCCTTTACAACTTCACTCCTGAACAGGATGACGAATTGACATTGAAAGAAGGTAAATTGCAACTAAGCTGCAGATTATTTCAACATCAGAAGTTTATATCTTAACTAATAAAATGATTTGTTTGTGTTTCACAGGAGATCTTCTCGACATTTACACAAAAGAGGAGAATGGTTGGTGGTTTGGTGAACTTAATGGGCAGACAGGCCATTTCCCGTCAGCCTATGTTGAGGAGCTGCCTGTCTTTTGTAGTGTCAAATCATCTGATGCCTGACTGACCTGACACATGAACAACAAAATGGCAATGGCTGAAAGGCCTCATACGAATTAAAAATACAAGTCAAGTTCCCGCCTATGTACTGACTAATGATATTCGTGGCTTTAAAATTGTTTATAAAAACAATAGCACTCAGTTCGATAATACATGTTCCTCTGCTGATAGGATCTATGATTTTTGTCACTGGTTGCTGGAGTTATTTTGTAATGCTGTTAGGATTCACACTGTATTTGAACTTTTATATCCAAACAATGATTTTTTTTTTTTCCATTATTTATGCCACAGTGTACAGCCAAACTCAACTATTGTGAAGATTTGAATAAATATGTTTTAATAGATTGATATGATTAATGCAAGTGAAAATGAAGCCCAGGAAAATAAAACTATATACTTCAGATGAGTAATAACATGAAAAATAAATGAAAACTGTTTACATCAACATGTGAATAATCAAATAATTTATCTTTACTTTTAAAGAACATCTGATTTGGGAAGTGAATACAGTTAAGTGAACTGAAGCATGACCATGCTCTGAACAAATGAGAGAGGACACATAAAACACCAGTACTTATGCAGTTAGATGTCCAAATTTATTTATATTGTGCGATAATTGCTGCCCACAAAGGTGTATTGTAAATCCATATATACATATTAGTCTTGACAAAGCAGATAATGTGTTAGTTACAGGGCTGTGGATATAGATTAAAACTGTGCTGCTTTACATTTTAGTTAATCAAGGGGAATATGAACAGATTCTGGAACATAGGGTCCTCTTGCTTATATTAGTCCACATTGCAACAAGAACTTCCCTGCATGATTCCTTGTCTTTCCATCCTTCCAACCTTAGCAGCGAGCCTGAGAGATAAACTCCTTCCTGACATTTGCCAGGAATGCTGGTAAGTTATTGGTCTCCTGAAGCCGGCTTTCCAAGACTGGCAAACACTCAAGTGCAGGGTCACTAGACACAACTGTAGAAATCGAAGATTTAGGTAAATCTTATAGAAGCAATCTGCAATGCTTATTGTGGATAGGATAGGATAGTGAAATTTAATATTTTTATTTTGTCAACATATCCCTTGAAAAGGCCAAAGCTTTGGGTGCAATAAAAAACTTTTTTAACTTTCCTGTCTGTGGCACTGCTCCCCACAGCCATTTGTTCCAATGTAAATGTTGAAAAATTAGTCACAAATGTATAGCTTTATTTTTAAGGTCAAATAATCTCCCGAAACAGCCAGGCACTGTAGTTTTTAGCAAATGTTACTCAAACAGGAGTAGATGCTAAATTTTAAGGACTACTTTCAGCCGTGGATTAATACACATTTCGTGCATTAGTGAGTATTTACAGCAGTAGAACAGGAATACAGGAATGACTCGAAATACACATACATATACAGTGGTCGTGTTCATTAGAATGAAGGAACATTTCAGAAATGTTTTTGGACAACAGTGAAGCTCGATGGCACAGAGAAATAAGCTACATCAGGCTTTAGATCAGTGATTCTTAATGCACAGCTCCCATACTTATACGGCTCACCAAGCTTAAATCTGCAACTCGCATGGCAGCAAATGATAACACAGCAACAACTACAAACGCTAGATCTACCCTAACTCACTTCTATGTTGCTAGTTTTGGTCCTATGAAGCCCCACAATGGTGTTGGTCTTAAAATGAGGTGCGGTCAGGCCCCTTGATGGCACACTACTGTCTTGCAGCAATGAAAAGCAATTGTTCAACTGACCAACAAAAACCTGGTCTCAAGTCAGTGGCACAGTATTTCACTGTTATTTTAAGGGCTCAATGTGAGGAGAATAATATGCGCCTACATACCTGTAGGATGGCACACGATGTACACACACTCTGTCTGTTACGAACAAGCAGAGGTGCCACAGTGTTTCCCATTCATCCCCTAAACTAAATGTGGCCCACCAGTTTCAAAATAAACCAAAAATGTATTTGCACTTCTCATAATATAAAATAAAAGAAGTCTAATGTTGTATTTGTGCCATTGCTTTTTTGTAGAGCTGTGCCCAGCCCATTGAATCGCTCAACCCTTCTTTGCCCCTCAGGGCCCACAGAGCTGCTGCATGCGTATGCTGGGACTAGGCTGTAATCAAATCGCCACAAACCGCAATCTGCCAAGGGGCAAGCGTGCCTGGCTTTTAAAGGGAATGGAAGATGGCACTCTGGTTGGTTTATTGCATGTTATACCCAAAACACTGAATAATTTAGAGACAAAGTAGAACCCTTTAGAACCATGCGCCTAGCGCAGCTACTTTTTTTTTCCACCGTTAAAATAGCAAAAGTGATATGGACACGTCCTAAATGCATCTGCGCCACGAGCTTAAGACCATTGGACTTAGAGCCCTTTGTGTTTAATATGCAACCAAAACTGCTCCAATCTCAAGTGAAGTTAGTGACATTTAAAATTAACACACCCAAAATTGCATGTTTTTGAGGTTTCATGGTAAAAGTGGCTGTCATACTGATTGATTTTGGGTACACAATCAATATTGTTTCAATAGGATCAATTGATGGTTTGCTTTGGTGTTTTCTATTTTTTCTGTGACAATAGAGAAAATTAAATATTGCCAGTCATATCCTTTAAATGAGGGAGATAAACTGATATGAATAGATTGGCTTGGAAGCCACACTTTCATTACACTGCACACAAGTTTGTTATTACAGCAGTTTTCTGACATACAGTGTGGGTGTTTCTGTGTTTTTAACTTACTCTGGTAAGATCCGTCTTCTTTAATCCCCATTGTCACAACGTAGGCGCTGTCCTGATCTGAAGGGTTGATATTCCGGAAAACAAACTGCAACTTTTCACCTTGACAAGGACAAAAAACACATTCTGTAAATCCTAAAATCATATTTACTTCAACTTTAGACAAGCTACAATTACCGTTGTGTGTTTCACAAAGATGTGAATGTGTTTGTTAGGTATTGTTTACTCCCTTTTCCTCTATGATCTAGTATAGCCCTTTCTCCTGTACAGTAATCCTTGCTAGATTGTATTTCTCATTAAACCACTTATTTTTTGTTGGTTTTGGGGTCATCAGTGGGTGTAACCTACATGACTAAATTGCTTGAATTTAAAGTTATTTCTACACTTGTGAGAGTGTTTTGCTAGGAAGCAACAAAAGAGGGCAATCCTATCAGGATACAAACCTATTTCTTATTAGACTCAGAGCCCACAAGTTTCAGGCAAGAGGGCTACCCGGCTAGAAAACCATCTGAGCTATACAAGAATTGCAACTCCCAAAAATTGCCATATCAATTGTTATTAATGCAGAAAAACAGTGATGGACTCAAGAAAGATACCTAATATGGAAATGTACATGTTTGTGTTTAACATACCTTTAACCGGTTGTGTTTTGCCAAGGATTGTTCGTATCTCCATCCCCAAATGATCTTGAAAGATTAGTCTGGCTTTCTGGAGATTCCTCAGTCTGTCTTTGTTTGCTTTATTTTGAGACACGATTACTGAAAGAGAGAAAAACAAACTAGTATAGGGGTCTGTATTCTACAGATACAAATTAAGATCTGTGATCTACACCATTTATTTAATTTTAAAATATGAACTTACACTCTTTTCTCTTGGCTTGTTCTTCTTTAAGTTTCTCTATCTTCTGAATAATGTCATCTTTCTGCATCTCCTTCTGCTGAATCTCAGATATCACTTCAGAAATGGCATGCTGTTTCTCTTTCAATGATGCATTTTTTTCTTCCAAATCTGGGGGACAAACATTGCATAAGTCAAAGTCTGTCACATAAACAATGTAGCTTTTGAAGCTGCATTACAATCTTTTGTCCCAAAACACAAGTATGGGGCTATAAAAATGACTGAATTATTCAGCACATAACAGTTTTAGTGCTGGTACAAAAATACAAAGGGTGTGTGGCTGATACCAGTAACTTCACCAATCATGTAAACATATAAGCACAGAGCTACTTGTGAGTGTCACACGTGTACATCAGAGAGGCAATGCTTTGTGGCCTCATGCAGAAACTCACCTCTTTTGAATGTTTGTATTGTCTCAAACAGAATCTCATCATCCTTAGATTTCTTTAAACATGTATCTGCACCAAAGGAAAAAATATCAATAAATAACTATTCAAAACAGCAAAATCTAGCACAAGAGCAACTCTTATGTCAACTTCAATAACTGTATATAAATGATAGTCATGGCCCTAAGCCCTGATTTGATTGAGTCACACTCACCAACCCACAACCTTGTGAATACTTGTTTTCTGTGTTAAATTGGAAACCAAGACACTACTCATACCAAAACTATAAGACTAACATTTAGCAATAAATAGTATTCTTAATTGGAACTAAAAAATGATGGCATATATTTATTCAGTGGTGTTACTCCAATTTCATGTAAGCACTTGGCCACTTGCAGCCATACTTTACAGTGATTAGGGGGTTGCCTGCACTCATCTCTGTAACTGTGAATAACTCCAGTTGAGGAGTTTTAAAAATTACTATGAAGCACAGCCTCCCACGGCTTATAAACTACCTAAAAGAGCCATATATGGGCTACAACCATATATGACAAAAGGTTTTCAGTAATTTCCTACTCAACTGTTAATGTTTAGGTAAGGTAACAGAAAAAAAAGCTCTAGTGATCACTTTACATTTGAAAGAATGAAGCTTAGATTTAAAAAAAAAAAAAAAAAAAAATGAAGTGAAATATAAAGATATACAAAAAATAAACTTACCATGTGCTGTCTTCACAAACTGTCTATGGGACTGGCACAACTCCGTAGTTGTGTCCATTATCTCCCCATATGTTTTAAGCTGTTTGTTGTGGATCTCTTCCATTGCACTGGTGAACCTCACACTCACGTTTGGATCAGTAATGGACGCCATAATGTTCAGATGTCAGACAATCTGTGATGAGAAACAACAGAGAGCACAATGCCCATTGTGTGCATTTAAAAGAACAGTATTATTCTAACTGCATTAAAAATCTTTTCAAATATATTATACTGATTTGTATCTTGTTGATTATAGATTGTCACTGGTAATGTCAGTGTATTTTTGTGCTTTACCAGTGTAATGCTTGGCAGACTAGACAAATTACCAAAGAGAGAATTTCAACAAAAAGAAGATTTTGTGTTTTAAGTATCATTAAATAAGTACCACCTAATAACATATTAAAGCTTTTGTAACATCATGTCAATCCAGCTAGATTCCTGAAGAGCGTTGCCGTTGTTAGTCTGGTTGTTGAAAAACAAACTGAGGCAGGTTTGTAAATTGTTAAGAATAGTTTCAACAGTCAGTTGAAACTAAGACAGTGCGATCTTTTTACTGTCCCTAGCCGCTTTTGTGAACTCACACTCTGTACGTTAACGTAACGTTGATGAGGTCCCAAATAGCGCTGCATTACTCTCACAGAATATCACTTAGTAACCGTTCAAACCTAACAGCTTGACTGGTCAACCCCAACTGGCAACATTAACACTAGCTTTAGCTAGGAAACATTAGCTCTTAGTTAGCCGTATATTCCCCTGAGTTTACTTTACTTATGCAGCAAATGAAAGCAACTGGCGCGTTTACAAACTACCTTCAAATAAAGCCACTTCGTTTACATTTCTGTCCAATACTCACAAGTTTTAAAATGCGGCCGTTAAATCCGTCTTTTCGTTTTACGTCTTGCCACTGAAACAGTCGTTACTTTCAAAAATCGGCGGTCTGCATACAAGGGGCGGGGACTGAGTACCGGAAATAACGTTTTATCATCGTTCTTCATTGTTGTTCTTCCGCTTACAAGTCATCTATTTGCAATTCTTTTTTTCTTTTTTTTGGTAAACTTTTATTTAGGTAAAAGTACCACAGGGTAAAAACACTCCATCAGCACAAGATTACAGCGTCACAGTAAAAGCACTTCCTGTAGTTACAGTATCACATCAAAAGCACCTCATGTATTCAGAGTATCATAGTAAAAGCACCTCATGTAGTTATCTATTTGCAATTCATAGGTTTTCCATACCGTTATTTGAATATGAAAATTTCAACTATTCTTAGCAATGCAAACTTTGAGCATCTTGAGGTACCCACAATGTGAAGTTTACCCCTATGTCTTTGTTGCGACTTCACACCACCATGTGGTGAGTTTTAGAAAGTGCATATGGGTCCATAGGATGGGTCCCAATCATTGGTCCCAACAAGAGAAAGTACATGGTCCCGACCAGAGTCCTCAGCAGCATTAAGTTAAAAACACACACGTATTATATCATTGTCGGTGTTGTGTATGCAGATGGTCTTACAAAGATGACTGTTTAGTTTAACATGGAAAGCAAAAAACTAATGATCATAGGTACAGTCAGTATGCTCAGCTGTGGATGCCAGATGGGCTGTGTTTTTCAGTTACAATATTATGGGAAGCCCATTTTGTTGCTACGTTCACAGAGAATGAGAATATTAATGAGGCTGAAAGGATCCAAGGGGTTACGTGGTGCACTGTCTCTTTCAGTGTGTACAATGGCTAATATTTAACAATTGTAAAAGCAATGGTCTGTAAAAAATCTAATGGCTCCACAGTCTAGGTGTAAACAGTTTGTCTTAAAATGCTGAGCCCTCATGACCAGGGAACACATTATTTTATTTCTTGTGGGTCCAAATAGAAGAGCTTGAAGTTGTTGCCATGGTTCTGTCGAATGATTTATGATGCCAGGTTGAGATATAAAGCTATCTGAGGTGGAAGAGGGTTCATGGTGCTTTTACTAGTGCCAAGGAAGCCGCTGTTGCAGTGGCACACACAGAAAGGGACCCTCAGATGGATTTTGTCCACAGCATCGGGGTGCTGGTTATACAGCACTTGCAGAACAACTACAGGGAATGTCACGACTTCCTCAGCTTCATGTCAACTGTGGGTGACCCTCGTAATATTTTCTCTGTTTATTTCCCTCTCTGGTTCCATCTCAGTCACAATGTTGGCACCAAGATGATATGGGTGGCTGTTATTGGAGATTGGTTCAATCTTATTTTCAAATGGTAAGCCAACTCTCAGCTAAATAAATTAACCATTACAACATTTTGTGCATATATCATCTTTAATCTGGTACTTGTTTTTTAGGATTCTTTTTGGTCAGCGACCTTACTGGTGGGTCCAAGAAACTCACTTCTACCGCAACAATTCATTCCCATATTTGGAGCAATTTCCCATCACATGTGAAACGGGGCCAGGTTAGTATCATGTTTGCAGCATATTTTAGCTAACACCATTAAAAGCAACACGAACACTGATGTTTCTTTCTGCAGGTAGTCCATCTGGTCATGCCATGGGTTCATCTTCTGTGTGGTATGTGATGATCACCTCTGCTCTCAACTTTACCAGGCCTTCCTCCAGTGCCACATCTGTGCAGAGTTTTCAAAGGTGGGCAGTTATATTGCACCATGCTATAGTGGTATGTTTCTTTATTACCGTTCCTGGTTATGTCTGAATATGTCCGTCCTTTCAGGTTTCGTCTTCTGAGGTCTGGTCTGTGGATGGCTTTTTGGGTCATTCAGATAAGCGTTTGCATCTCCAGGGTTTTTATTGCAACACATTTTCCACATCAGGTTATCCTTGGTCTTTTAGCAGGTGAGTTCCATCTTGCATTCACAAACAGACTGTCAGGTTTATGCTGTTGTAGTTTATTTAAGAATTAATATTTGTCTTTTCTACATGTTTCAGGTATGCTGGTTGCTGCGGTGTTTGATCACATCCCCTCAGTCTACAGCGCAAACTTGAAAGTGTATCTCCAGACCAATGTTTTTCTTTTCTGTATTGCTGTTTGCTTTTATCTGCTCCTCAAATTGATGGACATTGATCTTCTTTGGTCAGTTACTAAAGCCAAGAAGTGGTGTGCTAACCCAGAGTGGATCCATCTCGACACCACCCCTTTTGCTGGTCTTTTTAGAAACCTTGGAGCCTTGTTTGGTCTGGGCCTGGCGGTAAACTCTGAGATGTTCACTCAGAGCTGTAAGGGGAAAAACGGCTACAAAACCAGATTTAAACTCATGTGTGTGACAGCAACTCTCACATGTCTGCAGCTGTACGATTTCATCAAAATACCCACTCACACTGAGGTTCTGTTTTACATACTGTCATTTTGTAAGAGCGCTTCAGTACCTCTCGGTGTGGTTGCCGTTATTCCTTACTGTGTTCATTTGTTGGTCGGAGATGAGGACAGGAAGCTAGCTTAGATTGTGGAGCAATTTGTATCATTTCTCACACCGCTTTTTAGCTAGCATTTAAGGATAGCAAATGGATTACGTAAGCAGACAAGTGGGCACACATATACCACCTGTCAGACTGTTAGTCACAGTTATTGCACAGTCACATACGCACTGAAATTGCAATATATGTTGAAATAAGTTTCATTGCTGGGTTAACAATAAAATATGTTACATGGGCTTTATGTGATGAATTTAGCAAAGCATGAGATGTGTAGCCTACCTGAGTTTTTGACTTTTCTTTTTTGTGTTAGTTTTACATGTACAGTATAACCCATTTTATGAGTGTATATGTTAAGCATGGATATGATATGAAAGATTGTTGTAAATAAAACAGTTAAGATTTTTAACACTTTGGAATTCATAGTTTTCTTATTACATTGCTAATATGGGAGACAATTTTGCCCCAAATTAATTTTATAAATACACATTGGGTTTGGGATTCAGATTCTTGCTAAAAGACATTTTGAGATGTGAACAATCAATGGCAAAACACAGGTTATATTGTGCAAGACATTTTTTAAGTCAGTTCATAGTCAACATCAGATTCAAATAAAAACTGAATTCAAATAAATAGATGAATGTTTTTTTACTCTGGCAAGGTCTGAAACAATCATCACCCATCATATCTCACCCTTAAAATATCTTCCAAAGAAAAAATGGTTTTCTTTTTAATCAGTCTGTTTTAGCAATCAATCTTTACTTTTCCCATCAGTCCAGCATATAAGCGGCAAAACACAAAATCCATATATGTTTATAAAAAAAGTTAAACTGTATTATGATTATATCATGTAAGAGATTTCTCAACACTTAGATGCAATATAAAAACAATAACCCCAAAATTACGATGTATATACTATGTAAACAGGGCCAATCTTGGGCACCATGACAACAGCTAAACAATGTATCTGACAGATTATTCTATAATCCCCTGCATTTTCCAGGACCCACTGTATCATATAGTTTCTTGCAGCACCCATGTACTGTTTGTGCTGTATATCTATATACATATATCCTGCTCTTTGTGAATTACATAATTTCTTTCGTATGTCTTAGCTTCTTCAGGCAAATTCAGATATTAATCAGGCAAAGTGTAATGAGGTAGAACAAAGTCTCTGATGTAACTAGATTAGGCGGTTTACTTAAACTCCTCAGCAGAACCCATTTCCATGTCTTTTCCCTCTGTCTGTGGTTGCTTAGCATCCAGTGGCACCTGAGGCCTGGCACTAAATGATGTAACTGTGCTAAGTGCCCAGGCTACTTGCTAAGCCAAGCTTAAAGAAACATCTGTGTGTGTGGGTACTTTATTATGTCTTGGTGCTGAGAGCAAAACAGCACAGGACCACTCAGCAGACAAAACTTTAGCAACTAAAACTTTAATTATATTCAAATATTCAGAAAACTAAATTAAAGAAGAAAGACATTTGGAATTAACTAATTAGAAATCTGAAAGCAAATGCATGGTCATTACATACTTTATTATTTTCAATGAGGAAATAACGGTGACTTTTGTCCAGAATCCTGTGCATTGTAATACAATTGTTTTAAATTCTTGTCGCTTCTCCTTTAAAATTTTTATACTCAGGATTCATCACATACATCTCCAAAACTCCAAGCTCACTGTTCATGTTTGAAAGTCATTTGTGACCAATGACAAGGTTTAAAACATTACAGTAACAAACAAATATCAGGATTTTTGGGCACTGTCAGGTGCTATTACAAAAACTGTATTAGTTACTAAAAGAACACATGACTACACTTATAAACAAATAATCACAAATTACACAAAGAACAAGTCAACACATTAATTTCAGTCCAACAATAGAAACATGGTCAGATGTTTGTAAAAAGTCTTATTCTTAAACTCTTAAACTCATAAACAAATAAATACACAATAAATAGTTTTATCTCCACATAATCACAATAAACCACATAATTACTAAAACTTGTTATTCAAAGCAGAAGATGAGAACAATTTGCGCGCTGTATATGCTTCCTGAAAAAAAGTTTTCCCATGATTTATGTAGAATGACTGGGGGCGTAGCATGAATCTAATGTCAGTGTTTCATCAAACACTCTTAGTGTGATATCACAAGATGACACCATATTAATGAAATGTAAAGTGAGGCCTATATAAAAATCATTGTCATCATATGCTTATACGTGCTTAGCTGATAGGAGCACCTGTTGTAACCAATTTATAATAGGCACCCCTCTTGGCCATGAGTTTATCATGTGTGCCTTGCTCTATGACAACTCCACGAGCCATCACTGCAATGATGTCAGCAGTCTGGATAGTAGATAGCCGGTGAGCGATGACGATGCAGGTTCGTCCTTTTCTTGCCTCATCCAAAGCAGACTGGACAGTCTGCAGGGAAACAAAGTCTTGGTTAACACTTTGTTTTATGTTTGTGCTGTATGATAGCATTTTTGAAATGTATCACCTTTTCACTTTCTGTGTCCAGGGCCGAGGTAGCCTCGTCCAAGAGCAGGATCTTGGGGTTCCTGACAATGGCTCGGGCAATGGCGATGCGTTGTTTCTCTCCTCTTGACAGCTGGGAGCCCTGAGCACCAACTTGAGTCTCATATTTCTACCAGTTTGTATATGTAGTGAGAGAAAGCCAAAGTTCACAAGGTCAGCAGTTGTGATCGTTAAAAATAATTTTATTGTGTTGTTAATTTTGAACCAGTCATCTGATGAAGTCACTATGATACAGATCATGCATATATTTTAGGTATTCAGCTGAAAGTTGAGATTAAAATGTAATTCTTGACCGTGGAACCATCATCGAAATCAGGAGGTCATGGAGGTATAGATGTTTAAATTTCTTTTTACTGAGCATTTCTAGGACAATCCATCCATGTTGGCTTAAAAATTGACTCAACTTAAAACTTGAAACCTCCAGAACAGCACCAAAATGGAGCTTTTGGTTTAAGAGTTTTCAGAGCAACTCACAATGAAAGAACTCTATAGACTCTATGTCAACCTGCCAGCTTTTGTTTCTCTGAAGGTAACAACTGTATAGGTTATCAAGGTCAAATTACCTCCCAAAGTTATACTTTTAAATAGTGTGTGAATTAAATTGTGTTTTTGTTAACTAAGAGGGTGGCTTGTCATACTGATTACATACCAGGATAACAACAGTAATACTAGTAAAACTTTATCATTAATTGAAGTACTTCCACTTACATGTGGTAGTGTCATCACAAAGTCATGAAGGTAGGCTTTCTTTGCAGCCTCTACAATTTCTTCCATGCTGACGATACGTGTGTTTTGTCCATACTGTATATTCTCAGCTATACTGCAGTCAAACAGCACCGGCTCCTGGGACACTATGCCAATCTGAGCTCTTAGGAAAGGCACATCGACTGTGTGAGATGGCCGACCATCAATCAACTGCAAATAAAAGATGACATCATTAAGACATCGTTGATGCCTTTGGAGTAGATTAAATTAATTTTGTGGTAAGTGCAATAAATTTCTAAATTGGTCTACACACCACGCGGCCCTCATCTGGGTCATAAAACCTTTCCAACAGTTGAACACTGGTGCTTTTCCCACAGCCGCTGCTCCCAACAAACGCCAAAGTCTGACCAGGCTTCACAGATACAACCAGGCCATTCAACACCTGGGTATCTGGCCGTGTTGGATAGGTGAACTTACAGTTGAGGAACTCTATTTCACCTCTGAACGTATCCTAAAGATGGATAACAAAGCTTAATCAGTTCATCAGGACAAAATTACATCGTATCATGCATGATTCCATTTTATTTACTAAATTGAACCAACCCATTTCTCTCCATCTTTGTGTCCTATGCTGATTTTAGGAACTCTGTCCAACAGTTTGAAAAACTGAGCAGCAGCAGTTTTGGCTTTGGCGTAATCCGGCGTGAAGGAGGAAGCTTTTCCCAGCGCCGTCCCACTGATTACTACAGCTGAAATCACTCTAGATGAACAACACATGAGTGCTGGGTTGATGTTTGGTTATCACATCACAAAACACAAAATGGAAGTCTGTAAAAGTCCAATTTCCCCAGAGAACAAAAGTGTTTTACCAACCTGAAAACGAACATGTATTGTAACCCCTCAGAGCTAACCAGATAGCCTCCGTATCTAAATGAAGCAGCATATGCCATGAAGATGACACACTGAGCAAAGCCAAAACAGAGGCCATAGATGTTGGCTTTCTTTTTGGCAGATTTATATGGAAGCTCGAGTTTCTGCTCATATGATTTCACAAATGAGCTCTCTTTGGCAATGCCTGCAATGGTCCTGATGTTGGCAAGAGCTTCACTGGATACCTGGGGCAGAGAGAGATCTTACACTGTAGCCTGTGATTTTTACAGAGAAATGAATAGATATCAGTGGACCAAAGTGGCAAATGTTCATATAATGGTGGAAGAGGAACTTACCCGCCCTGCTGCTTCCATGGCCTTTTTATCTTCATTTGCGAAACCTGTCAGCATTTTGGCTTGGAATACCCCAGATAGCCCAATGAGTGGCAGGAAGCACATAATTACCAAAGTTAACTTCCAACTGAAGTAGAAGGCAATGATGAAAGATGCTCCAATGCTGGTCAATGAGTTAACGATCATGCCAATCTGAGAACCTGTTGCCTGCAGAAGTCGTATCACGTGTAAAACAACCATATACCAAAACTATGCGTTACAAATAATGTGAAATAGAGGTGCAGGCCAGTAAATTTGTTCCTTACCCCCTGGACCATGGATGCATCAGTAGCCAGTCTGGTGGTAAGAGCTCCCGGGCTGTTTTGGGGGTCATCAAACCAGCCAATTTCCTGTCTCAACATGGCCTGGAAGCCCACTTTCCTCAGACGGCGGGTCAGCAGCTCCCCAGATTTAGCAAAAGCATATCCCTGGAACATTAGATCTGAGTCAGTCTGCATGTGAGTCCTCTCCTATTCTTATTATTCTGTCTGCTCTAAACATTTCAGTTATAAATGCTGATGCAAACCTGTAAAAACTGTGAGAAGAAACTAATCACAGCTACAATGCAAAACAGAACACATATCCCATTGATTTGCTCCCTCTGTTCATTCACGTCACGAATGGCAAAAGTCTGCAAACACAAAGATCATGTAAATCATTAAACAAACTACCTAAACTAGTAGCAATAGAGTATAAATCCATTGCAAGACTTGGGAGCAGCCCTTACACCAAGAATTTGGCTGAACAGGACAGCATAGATGGGGTTGACAGAGCCGTTGACAGCAGCTCCCAGCGAGCCCAGCAGCATGTAGGGCCACTCTGGTTGGTTGTACTTAAGGATACGTGCTACTGGGGCAGGCTCTACATGTTCATCTTCAACATCTTCACAGTTCTGTTAAAAAATACGCATTAGATCTAGTTCATTTCCACAGGACAATTGGCCATAAATTGAATGTATTATAAGGGGAAGTACATTTTCTGGTATGATCTCCATGTCCGAAAGGATCTTGAGGCTGCCTGATAATGCATCAGGGACACAATCATTTGACAATTTGCTCTGAGATCGCAGCCGACCAAAGCTCCTGCAAGAGTAAAATTGAGAATATCAAATTATTTTAATGTTGACATAATGTTCTGTTCTTCTGTTTTTCTGACATGATCTCTTTCAGCTGGATTTACTGTACCCTTTGATGGATCTGCAACTTCCACTTCTTAAACTCCTCACTTTCAGATCAAAGTCCTCTTCCTGAGCTTCACTGACTCCATCTGGTAGAAAAAGATAACAAATCAATACAGCTTTAACACAAGTGCTGAAGCTTCCGCTGCTCTTCCACAGACACAGGTAGGCCAACTACACTCAAATACACTACAGGATTGCCCTGTGGCTCCCGCTGAGCGTTTTGAAATGGGCTATTTCAACCAGTGAGAACTGAGCTGAACAGGGACTTTGTGGGTATAAGAGTGTTAAGGTTGGAGAGTTTTGTCTCCACTCAGAACCTGGGTTACAGCACTAGTTTTATTTCACACATAGAGCCTTTTTCACAGCAGATATTTTTGATTTGTCACAGCAGGAAAAGCACAGGTGTGATTAATAACATTAACGACGGCTGATGTGGCAACACTTAACAATGCACTGTAATGAACTGAATAATTACGCCTGTGCTTTTTCTGTTATGACAAGAGAAAATGTCTCAGATTAAAAGGGAGTATAGCCTTCATGTGACGACGCCAGATGCTTGTGCCCTCTGATGACACAACATGACACAAAGCTGTGACTTTGGGTCATTCAAAAATGTAGAAAACCACTTAAGCACCCAAACAGGTCTGACAAAGCACAGCTATGTTTACAAGCCTGTACAGGGGGCTTTCAACAAAGTGTGCTGACTCTGTCTAACAGAAGAAGGTGGGCATGGTAACACAGCTGCTAGCTGATTGGTTATCCTGACTTGACTTATTCACACACAAATTTGTCCCTGGCCTTTATTGTAGTTCTAAACACACGTCCTATAACACAGACCCATGCATTATTTGTTGCAACAGGTTGTTTTTTTGTTGGTGCAATCACGGTCTAAGGATATGAAATGTACTCCACATAAATCCTACCATTAGCTGTACTGGATGTGCCTTGGTTCTGCAGGGTGACCAGGGTGAAGTAGACACCTTTCCTTTCTAGTAGCTCACTGTGTGTCCCCCTCTCCACAGCCTGTCCATGCTCGAAACCAACGATGACATCTGCATTTCTAATTGTGGACAGACGGTGGGCTATAGAAATTGTTGTTCTGCCCATGCGCACCTGCACATATTCAAGTTATTAGAGTCTCATTCCATGACAAAAAACAATATGTTAATCAAGTCAAGAAGTGTGTGTTGTCTTGTGCTGTGAAGTGCACTGACAGTGTGGCTCACCTTATCAAGTGCTTCCTGGACAACAGCTTCACTCTCATTGTCTAAGGCGGATGTGGCCATATCCAACAGCAGGATCTTGGGGTTTCGGATCAGAGCTCGAGCAATAGCGATCCTCTGTTTCTGTCCTCCACTCATCTGGCCTCCACCTTCACCCACCGTAGTGTCAAATTTCTGGAGAATAGTTTCATAGTTTCAATTACAGCAGTTTCAGAACGTGTCTATGAAACTGCCAAAGTGACTGTAATTCTTCTGTGTTATCTTTAAATATGAAAACACACCTGGGGTAGTTCCATTATAAAATTATAGGCATTAGCCTCCTTTGTTGCCTGGATAATGTCTTCCATGGTAACTCCAGGTCGACCAAAGCGGATGTTTTCAGCTATGGTTGTAGAAAACAACACTGGCTCCTGCTCTACTATACCAATGAGAGATCGGAGCCACTGGATGTTTAAAGTACGGATGTCATGGCCATCCAAAGTCACCTGAGAATGAGAAATTTATATGTGATGTTACACTGAAGGCTTCAAACTTTCCACTGATGTCATGTGTCGTCCGTGCAGTTGCTTGGATAGTTACCAATCCTCCCTTTGGATCATAAAACCTCTGGATGAGCTGGACTGTGGTGCTCTTTCCAGATCCGCTTGGTCCAACAAAAGCAGTGGTTTCTCCTGCTTTAATCTGCATGCTCAGATCATTTAAAATCTGAAAAGGAAGTTGGATTTTCATCTGTTTCATTTTCAGAACTGAGTACATGGACATTAAGAACTGCTAGGCAAAGAAAATTACCTTGATTTCAGGCCGGGATGGGTAGTGGAAAGTGACATTATGGAACTCAATGTCACCATTAACTCTGTCTAATTTGTGACCCTCTTCTGAGAAACAATCAATTACTGGTTCCTATGAACACAACAGCACAGAACTTTATTTTATGGTGAAGAATCTTTCTCTTAAAATGAACTGTTTCCAATCTGAATTTGTCTAAGTCTTGAATAGCATCCTGATTTTACCCGATCAATTGTGTCGAAGATGTTCTTTGCAGCTGCACGACCAGAAGCAAAGGCCTCCAGGCACGGTGAGGCCTGACCAAGGTTCATAGCTGCCATGAGTACTCCAAAAAACACCTGCAAGCAAACACAGCAGCCACATGGTAAAACAACTGCCACTGTCTGAAATACTTGTAAGTAATAAGTATCAGTTGAATGCATTTGATTTTACATACCTGAATAAGGCTACCAGGGGACAGCTCCTTGGTGTCGATGACCAATTTAGACCCATACCAAAAGGCCAGAGCGTAGCAGAGGAAAATGATGCACCAAAGGTATCCCTGAAACACTCCTATGATTGTGCCCTTTTTCACGCCCCAGTTCTGAGCTTCCACAAGGTTTCTGTCATATCTGTCCAAAGTTCAGTTTTTAATTTCATTTTGAATACAGGAGCAATTGCCCACCATCATCAACTTGTTGTGATCCTAAAAAAAATGACAAAATACCTTTCAGCTTCTTTTTCTTCCCCCCCAAACGCTGCTACTGTTCTAATGGATGACAGGACCTCATCAGCCACTGCCCCTGCCTTCGCATAGGCCTCCAGCTCTTGTCCCGTCAGCCTGGCCACAGCCTTCAGGCGCAAGGAATCCAAAACACACAAAACATTAAAAAACATATTATTTATTCATTTAAATGTAACGTGTGACTCACAAGTGGACTCCTACCATAGCCATCAGTCCAGCAGCTATACCAATCAGCGGGCTCACGGCTATGACCACCAAAGTCAGCTTCCACCCGCCAATGAATCCAACCATGAAGCCAAACACAAATGTGGAGATCCTCTCAATGAAGATAGACACCTGGTCAGCGATGGCGTTGTTGATCTTGTTGATATCACTGTAAAGGAAAGAAGACACCAGAAACACATACTCTATGTAAAACATTCTCCCAGCCATGCACTGATAACAGAGGCACAGACACAGCGGCCCAACTCACTCAGAAATCCTGGTGTTCAGTTCACCAACAGAGTTGCAGTCAAACCATCCGATCTCCATTTGCATTACTTTTTGGAAATAAGTCTTTCGGATTCTCTGAGTCTGTCTTGCGGCCGCCGTCACCCAGAAGACAATCTGCATGGTGGTACAAAATTACTTGTTTGAGTTGATGTAATGTGCTACACTGTCATGAGACATAGTGTTATCAATTAAAGCTGAATATTGAAAGAAAAAATACATACTTGAAAATAACTAACACAAAGAACTCCTAATCCAATTCCAATATAGTAATATGCAAACATGGTCATCTGTGCTTCAATATCCACCCTGCCAAGAGAATAAAGAATAAAATGGTAACAACAACAACTCTTAACTCAACAATCACATCAACAATAAACTAATGACTCACCCACAGTAGACAGTGCTGTTTTCAGGTGTTTCATAAACGGAGCCATTTATCCAATAGATGGTGTTGTTGCTGCAGTACTTGTTTGGGTCTTTCAGTTCTTGGACCTCCAGCTCATAAGCCACAAACGTGTTTGTCATCATGCCATACACCAGAAGCATGAGAGGCGAAGCTGCACCATGTATTAGGGCACACAAACCCCCCACTACCATCATCATGGTGTCTTTCCAGGTAGCGAATCGAAACTGCAAAATAGAATTTGTGGATTTAAAAAATAGTAGTTGACTATCTTACTACATTGTCCTACATTGTAAGATAATAATTTTGTTAATGGATGGAATCAGTTCTAAATGATAGGCATTTGATGATAGGTTAGACATAGTATTTACCAGTTGAAAGTATCCGACACTCAGTGTATTTTCTTTTTTGTTGTCATCTCTGTAAAATATGTAAATTACTTAACAAACAAATAACAACTGCGAATATATTGTTGGTCTGAACCATATTATATAATGGGTAATGTCAAGTCTCCCAACACAAACTTACCCATTTTGATTGTCTGCTGAGGAGAAGGGTAAAACTATATTTAGAGCTGTCTGTAATTATTTAGATTTTCATACAAAACATTATTGTGTCAGTTTTGTGCAATGAAAGAAGCTCACTCACCTTTTTTTGATGTTGTAAATCTGATTGATTTCTTCATGTTTGTTTTGGTATCCAGTCAGGCAACTGTAGATTAAAAAAAAACAAACATAAAAATTAGCTATAATTTGGTTGTATAATCAGAGGAATATATGAATGTTATTGGAGTACATTTTCAAAATAAGTTCGATAGAGCTGTGTTTGACATTCATTACAGTCCATGTATGCACCTCAAAAGTCTGAGAAAAAAAAATCCAACTTTCACACAAGTTAATTTTCAATTTGTAAGTTATAAATCAAGTTAATAAATGGTGAATTCACTGACGCACTGACTGGCACGAAAGGCATGACGAGGTCTGCTGACATGTGCTCAATAACTGTAGACACTAAGAATTTAAAAAAGATCTAGAGTCAGTTTGAGGAAAGAATGGTTTTTGTTCATGTAAAAAAGTTGGATTGTTCAAAATTTACATTTTTTATGAAGCAGCATGGACATAAGATCTGAGGGAAAACATTACAGCAACACACTGCTTTGATCAGCTTATTCAGTGTCTAAGAACAGCAATTATTAGGCAGGGATCCCGGTTGAGTATTTGCACAGAAGCAATTTAGGTGGAAGAACAGTAAAAATGTACATTACCTGGACCTCTCAAAATGAATCTCTGGTTTCCTCAAAAATCCACTGACAGCACTGAGGCTCATTAGAGGCTCGTCCCTTATTTACAGGTATGCCCCTCCTTACCCATTATCTATATCTCCATTAGACTGATAAGGGTCATATCACCATTACAACATTTACCAGACTGCATTTGTCAGGCAAAATTCAATCACTAAGCCAAGTTAATGTGCACAGACTGCAATTAGTTAGACCATTATATCATTATATCTTAATTGTACCATTATACAAAGTGGCATTTGTAAAATGTGAAATTTGGTAACATTGTTTGGTTACATAAAAAACTGTTCCTTAGCATTTATGTGTTAAGTTGTTATCACAAGTGGCTGTAAAATGGGTCAATGACCACAAGGCCATTAGTTATGGTCAGGTGCCGTCTCAATAGCATCACATGATTAAATCAAATTTGTTGTGGATGGTAAAATTATGGTACCAAACAGTTAATTGAAGTCATACAAATGGTTTTGTGAAACTTTCATTACTTACAAATTTTAATGAACACATATGAATGAAGGCTAAATAATCACAGTACTTACTGTTCTAGAAGACCCTATGCAAAATGCGTAACACAAATTCACATTTGACCTGTGTAAGAGGTATTCATTTCAGACAGTTTTTACATGTACCGTGATGTTTGTTCCTGCTCTATGTTGAAGAGCATGACCTGCCATTGTGAGAAAAAAATTTACATTGTACAATGCCTCTTTGTTGAAGATCAATACAAAGATTTTTGAAAAGAAAGAGATCAATTACCTGTCTCCTACCATCACTGTAACTATTTAACTATACCCAGCATTGTGGGGCAATCTAGCTTTACAGTCAGATAAGTATTTGTATGAATATATAAAAATAAACAGCTTTCTAAAAGTGGAAATGGAAAAACATTTATACTATCCAAGCAGATGTTTGGGGGGTTAACGCCCGCTAGGACAAGTACCTAGGTTCGGAATTTGCTCCTTTTTTATGACCAGTTATTATTCACAACACAGGTGATTGATAATACCAGAGGGAGGAGGGGGCTTTAGTCAAAGACACACTGTGATAAACACTGACTGCTCCTCTGGATCTCTCTCAGAGAGCTGAGGGCTGCCAGGCATGTAGAAGCCTGCACTAATAACTGTGATCAAATGTAGTACGACAGAATCAAGAAAAGTATACACAAGTATATTTAATAAAAGTATATTTCTACTTTGGTGTGCCTTTCATGTATTCAGGATATGTATATTGGAGTAAGTGTCATATTTTGATTACTTACAGAGAACAGAAGTAGTGTTGGTGCATGTGCGTGCGCATGTTAGTGCATGAGTCCCTCCAAAGTTGGTCCTCCCTACACAGAGGGACCACCCACACATGGGATGGGACAGTGCAGTAACCAACACTCAGGTTCCAGGGTTTCCTCCAATGAGGAAACTACTTTTTTGGCTAAAAAGGCCTCAGACAAAGGAAGACATAAGACCAGAGTACAGGCAGAATAGATATGAGGACTACCTGCTCAAAACCTGGTTGTCCGGTGGACCATCAAAACATCCATTCAATTTTAAAATCTTTGCCAGCTTCTCTGTGTGTTCTGTGTGCAGATATGTCCAAGGTTGAATTTATTTCGCAGTCTGACCACAGAGCCAATACAGGTCTGGCTTTACCGAGATGGAGAGCCTTACAAGCTGTATAAGGGCTGCAGAACTGGCTTTTCTTCTCCTCCATGCCCACGTTACTTGATAGCTACATAATGTTACATGTCTGTTTTCGTCAGAGACCGGCTACATTAGACGTGATAAAGTTGGCTAACTTGCTGTTTAATGGTGCTATGGGTAGCTGGCTTACTCCTAGCTTTGCTGTGGAGCAGATGGCAGAAATGTGGGTTAATGGTTGGCTACCTTGCTGTTACTGATATTATAAATCTGTTTGGTTAATGTTGCTATTGCTAGCTGGCTTTCGACGGTAATATGGGCTAATGGCTGTAGCTGGATTGGTAATGAAGTTGTGCTTCTTGTTGTGTGCTTAAGTGGCCGCCTTGCAACACCTTGGTAGAACGTGAAGGGAGGGGAGGGTTGAGTCCAAATGGAGGCCGGAGTTGTGGCTGACAAAGCATTTGTTTTGGTCTGAGATACTAGTGGTCTATTGCAACATCTAGTGGCAGTGAGGGTCTTTTACCTTTAAAGAAGTTTGTTACTTTGGAAAATAAACTTATTCTTGCTGAAAAATAGATGAGAAGATTGATAGGCTACCACTCTTATGTCTTTACTGAAGTTACACCCAGCACTTGGTTAGCTGAGCTTAGCAATAAGGCAGGCTGGGTGGCTCTATTTGAAGGTAAAGATAAAATACATGTTGTATCCTATAGGGTTGTGGGATCTTATCCATAGTCAGATCTAAAGAGATAGACGCTTACTTTATTTTCCCCAGGGAGAAGTTTGGACTCAACAAAGCCAGACAGTTTCTTGGCTGCGAGCAGTCTCCGCTGGTTGACTGGCAAAATTCCATTAAATTATGGTGAGATGTTAAACAAGAAAAGAAACCAAGGTACAAGGTAGAATTTATTGTTAATCTTCCATATTCACTATACAGGTGAACGAAATTTTCTTTCTTCAGTGTGGCAGACTCCAGACCAGATGTGGACCATGGAAATAAACTTTCACTGCAACCTCACCCAGTCTGCTTTTGAGTGACACGTCATGTCACCTCACCTGTCAGCTGTAGTCAAAAAGATTGCTGTAATTCACAGAGAAAAGAACCAGTTGAAGTTATCATATCAAGCCTCCAGCACAATAAATGTAAAATCAATGACATAGCAAGAGCAGGCAATGGAGGCTTCTCTGAGCGTAACATGAGTCTTAGGCAAACACAAGCCCTTTTCAGATACTGAAGTTATGAAAGAGTGTTTGAGTGATGTGATGGAGGTCTTGCTGGGATGAAAGCAAAAGGATGAAAAGAAGGGGAAAATAGGTCAGATATCAGTGTCAGATTCCTCTGCAGCAAGACAAACAGAGATTCTTGCTGAAAATTTCCCCAGCAACTTTGCGATGGCATAAAACAGGCACAGTTCTTCTCATTTAGATTTTATGATGAAGAAAAACAGGAGTTTGTGAAGATATTTTGGGACTAAGATCCCATCATGGCATGGCAAAGGCCTTCTGACAGAGGAATAGATTTGAGGCCGGTTGTCTCCATAGTTACTGATGGAGCACCATCCAGGGCAAGAGAGGACACTGGTTCAATCCTAAAAGACTCAACAACTGTTTTGATATAACACAGAATACTTTACCAAACAGTCCTATGTGCTAATCTGGGTGAAATGTACAGATGCCAAGGCATCATCCGCACTGCAGCATCATATGCTGCATATTCTCCTCATGATAATAATGTCGGGGGTTCAGAAAGGCAGAGTACTGGAGCGTTTTTGAGGCTTTTGCACTGAGCTTCAAACCCTCCTGTCTGAGCAAAAAAAATGCAAAAGCCCAAATGTTTGCAGGTTTTCTCCTAAATGAAGAGAAATTTGGAAACTATTGCATTTCTGACAAATATAACATTCCTCCTGAATAACCTTAATGTCAAGCTTCAGGGCAGAAACAACACAGTGAGTAAGCTCCTGTCTGCAGTGCCTTGTTTTTCATAGGAAGCTGGAGGCATTTTTGAACTCTATAAATTCGACAAACCAGATGGGAAAAATCAGCTTCAGAATCATGCCTGGTGTTTGTGGTGAAGCTGACTGAAAATTTCCAAACAAGCTTTGAGGGCTTTAACTTGGGAAAATAAGTTGTAGTTCACATTGCAAACCCATTTCTTGTCAGAAATGCCACTGAATTCTCAATGGAAGCACAGAAAATCAGCCCCTGGGACAATTTTTGTTTGCAGGAAGCTCAGTGTGGTCCTATCATTTTCTGGATTAAAAGGGGTGAAGGATGCCCCATGTCTGCAGAAGCCAGCCCTTCAAATCTTCACCATGTTTATGTCGAACATACAGAAGTACAGTGAACTCAGCAAACTCACTAATGAACATTTACATGGGGCTCTCTATGGTCAACTTTAATCTCTGTTTAAAACATCTATGTACGAGCAGGATTTTGTGATATTACAAGTTTGAAGTCAATCCTGATTCAATCAATACAGTTTAATTTTCTCATTTATGGGTTTTGCATGTCACATGTTGTTATTTTTTGCTTTCAAATATTCTGTTTTTAAATTACCTCCATAGATAACCCTCCAGTGATTGCTGCAGTTCAGGCGCCTGCTGTATGATTTAGAGCTGATTTTTATGGCAGCACTACAATATTCTTAGGGGCATGACTGAAGTTACTGATGGCTGCATTGGTCTGGTTTTTTTTCTACAGCCCTTCTAATTACCACCTCTTTTTGTTTAGTTTATGTTTGCATGATTATGATAAAATCATTATAACACCATAGTTATACTGTTATACTGTTGTTGTCACTCCCTAGGTTGGGGCAAATGAACAACCGAGCATTCTGGGTTAAATGGTCAAATCCAGCACTTAGGTCAAAGCAACCGAGCGTGTGTTTTGTCCATAGTTACCCAGCAGTGGGGTTAAGGTTTGGTTAATTTACAACCCTGCAGTTTTTTGAGTGTAGGTATACGAAGATAGTGTAATATTATTACAGCCAAAAGTAATCAACAATACATTAAAAGTATGTCTTTGTGAATGTATTCATCTTAATTACATTTTATTTGCATAAAATAGTGCAATATTTGTGTATTTACATATTCATAGTTTCTAAAAGCAAAACTGTCTTACATGTCTTACCATTAAATCATGTATGTATCCCTAGCTGACCCTATCACGTGGTGTCCAGCAGGCGGCACCCCTCACACATCATTATCTTCTACGGGTAAAAGAGCCCAGACGACGGAGGCTGACATTCCCGGAAGTCACGGGGAAGCAGCTTCGAGTCAAGTAGAGGAAGCAAATAAACTGGGCAGGTCTTCCTCTTCTTGTGGCATTTCTTCTGGAGGTTCTCGACCTGCAGTGAAAGACGGTAATTCATGCACTAACCACAGAAAATACACAAGTAAGTTTCTTCTTCCCGCTCGACCGAGACGTTCAGCTCGTTCAGTCTAGTCCGGTTCGGTCCAGTTGTTCTGAGCCTCCGTCAACTTCATAAAATTTTACAGCTTCTCAAATGGAAGTGGGCGTTAAGTCTGAATATCAGCCTCATTGTGAAAGCATTCATGCCATTTAGTCGAGACAAGGCTTAACCACCAGAACTTTGTGTTTGGCTTCATCATGAATCGCGACAGACTTTGTTCATATGATTAAGACTAGTTCTGTTGTCAAAACTTTAGTCTAGTGTTTGGGCCATGAAGCCATGTCAGACGTTCAGCCTGGGAACATTGTGGGGGTTTTTATTTTTATTTAATAGCACATTTCACTACAGGCAGGCTCAATGTATTTTAAATGATCTTTCAAGCAATAATACTTTCTTTCTTTTGGTCTTGTATGATCGTAAAATAAATATCTTCTGAGTTTTGCACTCTTGCTCAGGTTTATCAACTAAACAATCAATCAGTTAGTTGAGAAAATAATCTCTTATGAGAATAATTGTTTGTTGCATCCCAAATATTCAGGCTCAGTCGGGCTAATTTGTGAAATGACAGTTATGTAAGTTGTTTATAAATTAGTCGATTAACTGATATGTCAGTCAGTTAATCTTTTAAGATTGATTAAGTCACCGGTTTCAGCTTCTCAAATGTGAATGTTTGCTGCTTTTCTTATAGTAATTTATGATGGTAAAATCAACATTTTGGGGTCTTGGGCACTTGATCAGATAAAAGAAGTACTTCAAATATATCAACTTGGACTGGGAAAATGTTTTTGCCGTTTTTCAGAGTGGATGATTTAAGAAAAGAATCATCTGATAAGTCGATTGATAATTATGTAATTTTTAGTAACACCCCTGCAAAATTAATTTATTCAGACTGTCCATTTAATATTTTTTGTTTCCAAATAATGTGCCATACAAATGACTAAATGCACAGAACTCCAGTTCCTCCCGTTCCATACACAATAAGTGACATACTTTCACATACAGTCAATATTGGGTTTGAAAGTCCATACTTTTATCCAAAGTGGACTCTTGATCTTAAAAAAAATCTTTCACCAGACAAAATACCAGATAAAGCAACAGCATGGAGTAACAACATGTCAACATATCAAAAGTAGATGAAGGAGGAGCCCATTTCCTTTTTGAGTGGACCGGTCATTTCAGAAGTTTCAGCATTATAGAGCAGCTGTCTTCTTATTTTGTTGCCGTATTTCTCTTTGTTTTTCTCACGTCAGTGTTTGCTTTTTTTACCTCAGAAAAATGTTGCTGTATATCCTCGGGCTGGTGGCGCTTTGGTTCGTCTATCGCTGGTGCAAGGAACTCAAAAGGGTGTCCAACAAGGAAGATAAATACGTATACATCACTGGCTGTGACTCTGGGTTTGGTAACCTCCTTGCTCGACACCTGGACAAGCTGGGCTTCCGCGTGATCGCAGCCTGTTACACTGAGAAGGGTGAGGATGAGCTGAAGAAGATCTCCTCCGACAGACTGACGACGATGCACCTGGATGTCTCCAACTCTGAAAGTGTCAGCAAAGCAGCAGCTGCGATCAAGACTTTGGTCGGAGAGAAGGGTGAGTGGGTTTATTTTATTACGTTTATTTTATTTGATGCTTGTTTATCTCATGGGTGTTATGTTAATCTCACTAGACAAGAGATTTTACGACACGTTTAGGATACAATATTCATATTTTGTTTACGTTTGAAACTGAGCAGTGCTGATTATGTATTTTGAATAAATCTCTCCAACTTCAAAGAATTAGTTCAACATTTTAAGAAATACACAGTAGCTTCTCGTTTACTCTACAGTCAGAGGAAAGGTGTCAATCTTCTTAGCTAACCTCTAAGCAGTGGTTGCACTGTGCCATGCATGTGGTGTGATCACTCTCATCTCTTTGTGTTTATCTTGTGTTGCTTCAGGCCTGTGGGGTGTTGTGAACAACGCTGGAGTCGCTGTGCCGTCCGGTCCGTCTGACTGGCTCACTATAGAGGATTATAAATCCATGCTGACCGTCAACCTGTGTGGAGTCATAGATGTGACACTCAGCGTCCTTCCTCTCATCAAGAAGGCCAAAGGGAGAGTGGTGAACGTTGCCAGCGTGTTTGGGCGAATCAGCCCGTTCGGCGGACCCTACTGTGTGTCCAAATACGGAGTGGAGTCCTTCAATGACAGTCTGCGGTGAGAGGAGACATAACCTTTTCATGCTGCACACACACACTGTTGTTCTCGTGAGTGTGTTCTTTACTTACAGCGGCTCACTTTGTGTTTCAGTTTAAACATGGCACCGTTTGGAGTCAAGGTCGCATGCATTGAGCCAGGGTTCTTCAAAACCAATGTGACTGATACAGTGATACTGAAGAATAACCTGCAGAGGCTGTGGGACAGATTACCTCAGGATGTGAAGGACGACTATGGAAAAGCTTTCTTGGACCAAGGTGAGTTACAGCATTTGTTAACACTTTATTCTACAGTTCCTTTATTTCCTCATAATTTACTAATAGTTTTTTAAAGGTTTTCTGTAAAGAACTATGTAATTTGATATTTTACCAATCAAACATTGTCTTACCTGATATAAACATACCTATACCTTTTAATTAGTGCCCATTCATATAATTGTTTTCCATGAAACTACCTAGTAAATTATTAGGAAATGATTAGGAATTTAAAAATTTGAAATTAAAGTGTTGCCCTAATAAAGTGTACTGCGTATAAACCACTTGTGTGACATGTTTCTCTTTCAGGTATGGAAGGGTTGGATGACAGGTTCAAGGTGTTCACGGACTCGGACCTGATGAAGGTGGTTGGCTGTATGGAGCACGCTGTCTCTGCCGTTCACCCTCGTACTCGCTACTCTCCTGGATGGGACGCAAAGTTCCTCTGGTTGCCTCTTTCATACATGCCAACCTGCATCTCAGATAAACTTTTCCTTAAAAGTAGCCCCAAACCCAGAATTTCTGTCCTGTAGTTTCTGTCAAAGTAGTAATTTTGTGGAATAGGTTTATACAAAGAGAACTGACATGTGTTTCATTTTTTAACACACAATAAATGTTTGCAAGTTAAGTATTCCACCATTGATAGCATCATATAAACATTTTCTGTATTATAAAACATGTTTGGTTCGTCATTATGTTTTTTGCTTGACTCTGGACATTAGCATGCCTGCTGTACAGATTATAACATCTCAGTTAATGGCCTCTGATCACAGACGATGGCATTTGCTTCTTGAGACATCTTGAACACAGTATCACACCTCTGTCAACTTGTAAAGCTTTTGTTCTTGATGGACTTTAGCTCTGCTGCGTCTGTTTGAACTGGAAGTTTGATCATTAACGTTCATTTGTTCTCAATATCAAATACGCAACAGCGTTTTATCTGTAACCTTTGGGCAGAATTGTTGTGTTTTCAGAGTTCAGTCACATTTGAGGTAAAAAAAAAAAAAAAGGGGGGGTGCAGTTATCAAAACCTGGGGTCATGTAATCTGGTGTAGTCTATTACACAACCTCATGCTGTTATATCCACAATGGACCTTGACTCTGCAGACACGCTCAAGTCAGTCCAGAGAAACTTAAGCTTACCTGGAGCGTCCAGTGTTGACTGAGAAAGGATCGCCACTGCATTAGCTTATTTCATTATCTTCATCAAGAAGACACATCTACAGCTAAAGAATTGTAGCAATGGTATGTGTGCATTATTATTATTATTAATATCATTATGTATTTTAATTTAGTATTGGCTTTGATGCCTATCGGGAGTATCCAAACGGCTGGCATATGAATGTTGACCTGTTATTTTTATTTGACACAAAACATTAGGAACAGACATTAATAGTGACAGACATGAATGGACTACTTGAATGATTTTGTAGTTTTTGCACTAACCAGCTAAACAACATCTGATGCCATCTGGTGGACAACTGAAACATGAACATATTAAAGGTTCAGTTCACCCAAATCCCTCTCATCTTATTGTGGTTCTACCTGCAAAGGTCTAGGATTTCCACTGCTGAGATCCAGCACAGTGGAGGTAAATGGGGCTTTGTTTAAAAATTGCAATACTCAAATGGAAATTACTAGTTACTAGTAAAACTCCTATTTAGTTTAGTACAGAAATATTACAAGAAAATTAATGTATAGTCAGTAAAGTCAAATGACACATTATGCTGAAAAATTAACCCTGTGAGTGAGAGTTAAACTATTATTATTTGATTAATATTATTAATGCATTCATGTGTAAATGGCATTTATTCTCAGTCAAGGTGGTATTAATTTTGACTCAACTATGTTTTATAAGATGATCATATTTGTTTAATGTAAAAAGTAACTAGTAATTCAAGCTGTCAAATAAAGATGTTTAGTAAAGGTTTGTAGAAGTTCAAGCCGGGTGTTAAATTGCTCTGTCATTTCAGTTGATGGTCTGTTAGTGCTGGATATCCCTGCTGCTTATTCCCAATAAGGATAAGGGTTGATGAGTGAACGGGGGTCACAGTTATTGTTAATAAGGTTGTAGCCAAATAGATGCACGTTGGGTATTTACATGTTAATCTTCATTGCCTCTGTGTGTGGGAGCTATATGATGTTTTAAACTTGAAGAAACTCATCTCAGGTTCCTCCATTCAGGTGTCAACTGACAACCCAATGACGTATTTATTAGAGGTAAGTTTATTCCTCCTTCTGTTTGCCTAAATATTCACATCTGTTTTCACCACTTTTATAGAAAAGAAGATGGCATGAAAAAATGTTTGTTTTAGTCCAAATGTGAATTAAAAGTGAATCGTGTGTTTTAGGTAATCCTGTCACATCTGGTCTTAACCTCTGCTTTACTTCTGGCCGCTCTCACTGCCGTCCGCTGGCACATCAGAGACTCCTACAAGGTCGGTGGCTTCAGCCAGAAGCATGTGTTCGTCACGGGCTGCGACAGTGGCTTCGGGAATCTGCTGGCCAGACAGCTGGATCGAAAAGGTTTCCACGTCATAGCCGCTTGTCTCACAGAGAAAGGTGCGGCAGATCTGGCAGCGGAGGCCTCCCCCAGACTGAAGACCCTCCTGCTTAATGTTACAGACAGCGAGAGCATCGGGAGGGCGGTGGAGTTCGTGAGCGGAGAGGTCGGAGAGCGAGGTGAGCCGGGCGGACAGCGGGGGGTAGGCTACACGCAGATAAGGTGCCAGTCAGAGTGAGGCACTGGAGGAGATAAGGCAACCTGGACCATCCCATCAACAAGCCATCATCCTCCTACTGATAGCATTTAACAACCAGAAACACAGCAAAGCTCCTGCAGACATAAATCTGTAAAAGTTTAACCAGACTTCATTCTAAACTTCTTAGAAGCTTTTCAGACCTTACTTTGTTTGTGGAGCGGATTTACCTTACCTTTTTTCACTGGGTCTCGATTCTGTTTTAACACTGTACAGTCTCTACTAGATACTGTTCTTTACACATCAACACTGATTACATAAGCAAAGTGCCACTCCGTTACTCCATTAGGATCTTGGGCAAATTTAACCATTCACAGAGAGTCTTATTAGATTTCTGTCGACAGTAACTTCAGTTTGGTGCCTTTCAACCCTTTACAATAATTATGAATCAAAGATATCACTTTTCAGAATCAGTCCTTATTTATCAAGTACACATGTACAAGGAAGTGATTTCAGTGCAGGTGTCAGTACAGCAAAAATAAAGAGGGAATAGAATAACAATGATAAGGTTATAATAAAAATGTGCAATGGAAACAAATCCAAATACCCATGAACATTATTTGTATATTGGTGGGACAGACAATTAGTAGGTTGAATCAATTAATCATTTTACAAATTTGTCAAGTAAACAAGGAGCCTATCTGGATAAAATGCACTAATGTGAAAAAGTATAAGGAATTAAGGAGATCAAGGCCGTTTTCAGCCTTTGTAAGTAAAGACCATCTAAATTAAACACGACCATTCTCCGTGATACTATGCTTAATTCACCAAGCTTTACTTTCATATGGATGTATGTGAGTAGTTGAGTAATTTAACCAGCTAAGATAGCAAATAATTTAAATATATTTACCTCATTTTCAAAATAATAACTTATAACAAACCATTTTCACAGATTCCCTTCTCACACACATACAAACATCTGCTGGTTTGCTGTCAGACAGATGAACACTGTAGTAGTACAGGTCTGATGCAGGTTGATGAGACGTGAAACAGACCAATTGCAAACTGCCAACACATCTCTGATATTTATGAAGATAACAGACTAAAACACTCACTGGTGCTTTGCTGACAAAAGAGAAATTAAGATGAGAAGGGGATAACTGCTGTCAGTGGTGATTGGTAATTATCCCGCCTCTTTCCTCTGCAGGTCTGTGGGGGCTGGTCAATAACGCTGGCAGGTCCACGCCCATCGGCCCAACAGAGTGGATGCAGTTGGAGGATTTCACAAAGGTTTTGGATGTGAATCTGATAGGAGTCATTGAGGTGACTCTCCAGTTTCTGCCGCTGCTGAAGAAAGCCCAGGGCAGGGTGGTAAACGTGGCCAGTATTCTGGGCAGACTGTCCCTCACTGGTGGAGGATACTGCCTGTCCAAATGTGGAGTGGAGGCCTTTTCTGACAGCCTCAGGTAGAGGAACGAAAAACTGATTCATCTCACATCCTGTTAAGATTAACACATTTCTGTAAAAGGGGTTAGTAGAGGCAAAACAAACCTGCAGTTTCTTTAAGAGTAAAGCTTAAGGGCAATTTGGCTTTTAGACATCAATCAATAAATATAAATGCAGAAACATAAACAAGTATTGTTCAGAAACACTGCTGTCACTGTCACCAAAACCATCTAGAGAAAACAGTGAGAGGAAGAAGCCAGAAACCAAACAGGCCAAATGACATAGAATAAATGGTCCATTAGGATGGCCTGACCTGATGCAAGCGACAGTGTTTTTACAGCACACATCTTTTTTTTTCCAGGAACTGTTTGTCTTTTACACTGATTACAAAGTTAGAAACAGATGAGGAAAGTACAGAACACTTTCAACAGAGACTTGACAAGTTTCAAACAAGCCCAGAGGTTCCTAACATAGGTGTCAGGCCCCTCCGTAGGGACACAAGATAAATCTAAGGGTGCGAAGAGATGACTGTTGTGATAGGAAAGAAGGGGAGAGGGCTCTGCTGGACAAATGTGTTCATATCTTTCTCTTTTCTCTAATGTTTAATGTTTTGTCTGAAATACATCTTTGGGCCTAAAACAGCTACTTGAATGAAACCACTTGAAAAGTTCAGAGGGGAAATCGCCCTTTGGTGGACCTGCTTTTATAAGATTATCATGTGATCTTCATGTGAAATCTTATTATGAAAAGTAACTGGTAATGGGTGTTACAGTCACCAGCAAACATTTTGAAAACCTCACCATGTAAAACTACTTTTAAAGGAAAATTGTTGACAGAAGACTTAAAATGCAAATCTTTGTAGTTGCAGTAAAGAAACATAATTGTCTGCTTCTCCTGCCCAGGAGGGACATGCAGCACTTTGGTATCAAAGTGAGCATTATCGAGCCTGGTTTCTTCAAGACAGGAGTGACTCGGCTGGATCTCATTGAAGCCGACCTGAGGAGGCTGTGGACTCGGCTCCCTCAAGATGTCAAAGCCTCATATGGAGCCAAATACTTTGAAGACTGTGAGTGGTGGTACAGTTGATTTCATTCAGCAGTAGTGTCAGTTAAATATCCCTAAATGATTCCTCTCATTCCTTCCCCCAACAGATGTGAAAGCTCAGGGCTTCTCCATGGGTATCTTGTGCAGTCCAGATATCTCCAAGGTGACCGGGTGTATGGAGCACGCGCTGACAGCTTATTTCCCTCGCACACGTTACGGTGCGGGCTGGGATGCCAAGCTTTTTTGGATTCCTCTGTCTTATATGCCTTCATTTGTTACAGACTTTGTTATCAGCGTGCTTCTTCCTTCACCTAAAGATGAGAGAAACATCTAGCAGACAACCACTGCCACTGTAAAACAGTTTGTATGTTTTTTTTCCCTGTCTGCAGTGTATATGTATGAAAACACGAAACTGAAACACATTAAGACAATAAGTGGTTAAAAAAAAAAACCCTGTCCAGACTGTGTTACAAAATAGGAAATTTATTCATTCATGTCTCAGCAGCAGCAATTTAAACCACATGGGCAAATTCTGGATGATCACAGGTACAGTTTTTATTTGTCCTCATTATGATACAAAATAAATCATTCTGTAAGGTAAAGAATTTATTCACCGTGTTTATAAAACAAGTCTACATCTTGCATCCTCAGGTCATGTTTTGCTCCTCAAGATAATCAACTACATAAATTTATTTCCATGCAAACAGACATGGGCGCGTTCAAGTATTGTTCCAAACTATTTTGGCCATTAATCCAATATCATTACTTTAAGAAATGATCATGTTGATTCAAAGTCACAAAGTCAGGGAACGTAGGTAGAGGTTAAGTATGGTAAGTATGCTTTGCACACGTATTTTAGCTTGCGCATCTGTTTATACTGGAGCACACGTGAGTTAAAATCCAATTTCTTATATCTTGCTTTAATTTCTCAGCCCTGAAATGAGGTATATAAACATGAAAGATGAAGTAAATACATCTTCAGTTTTGTTCAGTGGCAAAAAATGTCATTATCCAACACATTTCTCTAATACCCTTTGATCATACAAGTACTGTACATTCAGAATGCAGCCCACCTTTTACATGTGTTACTGTGTTTATGTTGAACTATTCATAGGATCTATTTCCAAGATATTTTCTGACAAAATCTTACTGTTCAAATTTACAAATATACAACATATTTATTAACATTTCTATCAGCAGCTTCAGTGCAAAGATATACATATTGTACATCAGAATAAAGAAAAAAACATTAACACAAGAATTGGCATAAGAAATGTCAGAAGGCATAGTCACAGAAGACTTTTCTCTTCATTCTGTAGAAATGTATTTCTCTTTTCTAAAACAATTTGAGTTTTGTACACAGGCTGCATAAAAAAATAAATTCTGTGCAAAGTGTGTTTCTTTTTTTTCAACTCCCGTCCGTGAGAGAGGGGTTATACATCGCTGTCCTCTTTAACGAGGTTGGCTGTGTCTTTGAAACTGTCCTCGGTTGGCGAAAAGGTGCTGGGACGATCCCTCTTCTGAGGTTTGGCAGGGGGGACAAACGGAGAGGGTTCAGGGGCAGAAGAGTCCCCGCTGCTGGCTACAGGCTTTTCATCCTTCATCTGTGAAGCAAAGCAGAAGGTTAAAAAAAAAAAGATGGAAAAAAAAAAACAATTACTTATTGCTTTATAACTCATGTCTGAAAAATGTCAAGAGTCACCTCTGAGTATGAAGGGTTTTCAAACGTGGTGCTTGGTTTTAATTTTCGTTTGAATAAGCTCCACTTTGACTCCTGCAAGCGATCACAAACAGTGAGGTGGTGTCGCACTTGAAAAATTCTTCTTCCATCGTTTTAACTGGGCACACTGTTTAAAAGAGACTCACCTGAACGGGTTTGGTGCTGACAGAAGATGTGTTCACGATGCCCACATTCTGATCCCCGCGATACGCAGGGTTCACAAAGTTGTTCTCCAGCTGTTCACCGCTCACATTAACAGTCACCTGGTTAAAAAAAAAAAAAAAAACGCAAGGCTGTCACACTAACTAACTGCCTTCTGCCATGTTCAACTGAGCTCATTGGCTTAACGAATTGCCAAAATTTGTCGTTTTCCAGGGTTAATGAAATATATGTTGGAGCGATGATCAGGAGGCACATGCACACCCATAAAGTCTTTGTACCTGCTGGATAGCAATAATCATAATAACGCATCAATCGATGGAAATGACAGTATTTTGAAGTGTTGGAAATAACACGGCAGTGTGGAGCAATTTCTTTTTTCTTTTTGTTAATACAATATTCAGCAATGACGAGACTCTTGTGGCCCACACACACCAACACTGAACAATTTTCAAATTATCTGTTGCATCCAAAGATATTATTTCCGTCACTTGCTGTCCTACTGTAAAATATTCACTCAGGATTATAGTTTAAAGCCCCAAATGTGTTAGCTGCGGATGAAATCTCTTGTTAAGGTTTCCATCAAAGTCAGTGAACTGTTTTTTTGGACAGCAGTCTATTCATGCACTATGTTTGAGATCAGCTCATACTGTACGAACAGTCTAACCTCTGTGGTGGAAGTAAATACATATGTAATGAAAATAAGATGCACATTAAGTGTATTTTGTTGTATATTGCCCTTTAGATCAATATTTTTGAAATAAGTTAATTAACACTAAAAAAGATGACTTTGTTGGAAGATGCTGAACCATGTGCAGCGTGTGGTGGGTTTTTTTGGGTGGTGTTATTTGTTGCCATGCAAATATATGTATCTATGTGCAACGGACCATTTAAATGGCATGACATAAAAACAAAGAAATCCATTCATTTATTCATTTACAAGTACCTGTGTGGCATGAATGACAGCAGGAGCACCAGACACTCCAGGAGCAGTGGCGTATAATGGGTTCTCAAATGTGATCGGCTGCCTGCCAGCTTCCATAGCAAAGTTATCATCCTATGGGGATATTGATAAGATTGGTTTTACAGAAAATATTACACCTCAAAAGACACCATTCATTTGTTAACCTTCAGTTGATGCTGAAACAAGCAGTTCCAAAAGGAGGACTAAAATAAAAGTCATCAAATAAAACCACATAGAACTTGTTTGTGAGTTAAAAATGCTGATAGGACACTTTTTGTGACTTAGGAGAATATTAACTGCTAATAAGGATCCTTCCTGGACTCACCATCTGCATGGCTGTGTCAATGAATGACACTCCAATGTGCGATGGTCCGAGATCAACATTATCACCCGAGCGAAAAGTCACCCCATTCCCAGTGTCACCGGACTTCACTAGGCTGCTGAGGCTGGACAAAAAGAAAACACAAATTTTTATCTAAATACTCTGATGTGAGCTTCAGTAGAGGCGAGAACGAAAAGGCGAGGGCTGAGATACCTGGGTAGTTTGGGCATGGAGGGGATGAAGGATCCTGTTCGTTTATAGTTGAGGAAAACCCCAACGGCCAAAGCTCCAGTAATCAGGATGATAATGACGGCCAGTAATACAGCCACAGCTTAACACAGAAAAAGTGGAAAGCATTGAGTTGTGTGGTTATGGTATAATCGGAACAATGCTGTTGATAAAAATTCCTAATAATATTTTTGCTGACTCGTCCATCACTGTTCATGACCTCTGGACTACTTGTTAGTTTACTAAGTTAAACAGTGATCAATTGTCATATTACTTAGTTATTTATTGAGCAAAAGTGTGATTTTGGTGAGTCAACATCTTTAATATTTGCTGATTCAGACTGTTTTCTAAGCTGTTGCCCTGAACAGCCACTGGTTAGATAAGCAAGAAGACTGACTTCATCACTTTTGACCTTGATCCGCCTCAGTAAAGCTAGCAGATCCTGAATGTTACTGTGCGGCAGCTCCCACACGTGCATGTGTGAAGGACTCCCACAGATTGTTGGTTGTAAGAATTTGTTTAGTCAACCTTTCAAGTTACACAAGTCTAACTATTTCATGATGAAAAACTGTACAAATGTTAAGAGCTATGAACTGATTTATAAATTTGAATGAGAATAAATAAATCAAAGGATAGATAATAGGAGAGGTACAGTACCTGTTCCTGCTGGAGCGCCCCTTGACTTCCCCATCTCACAGAAGCTGCCCACATAACCATATGGGCATCTAAAGAAAATAACCATACCAAATCTTTAATACTGGGTCAACAGCATCTTAAAGTAAAATATATATAATATAAACAAATATGTCAGACATTATAGGGTATGACTGATGGACAATCATTTACTGGTGTAAATGGCCCCTGCAGCTACACTCACTTGCACTTGGGCAGACCGCCTTCATCAGTGTAGCAGGTTCCACCATTCATGCATCTACATGCAAGGGGCATTGCAACAGGTGCCTCAATGGCTGCAGGAGCAAAAGCCAGCCATACGCAGAATCAGAAACAATGAAACAACATCACACCACAATCTCACAAGACCACACGGGAGCAGCCAGGCACATGTGGAGAATGGATTTATGAATATAAAAGGATGATGCAACACAACAGCTAACATAAGACCGCAGACTGTGCATGCAGCCAGGCTGTTGTTGTTTACCTGCATCACATTTGTTGGAGTCGAACTCCACATGGGAGGAGCCTTGTGGGCAGGTGCAGGTGTACCCACCAGGCCGGAGGAGACAGAGGTGACTGCACACGTTCTTACAAGGGTTCGGCACTGAAGAGGACGGAATATTTAAAATTACAAATACTGTTAGATACAATGTGGTTCAGTGCAAGAGCAAATCCTTTCCTGAAAATGCATCATTTAGAATAAATTAATGCAGGTTCATTACATATCTCATAACACATTACCACATCAACAAATCTTTATTACAGCTCATCTTCACTCCTGTGTTTTTGGAAAATAATGACGAAAATCCAAAATATATGAACAGCTGTGCTCGTTGTTTCCAGGACTTCTTTCAATTTACAGTTCTCAAAGTCTGTACTGAACAGGCCACGAGGGCTGTAATGTATGCTGCTCCTTCTGCCTGTAACTTTCAGAAAAATGTAATCTCTGTGAATTCATATCATCACTGCAGAAACTGCGTGCTCTCTTCTCTGGCTGTCGATGTTTTGGGTTATTGTACAATCTAGGTTGAATCTAGGATGAAATCTTTGATTTGATTGGATCAGAATTCTTATTCATCATTTCGTAATCACATTTCTGTTTAATTCAGATTTTGTGACATTCTGCTTAATCTGTTTTATGTTGAATGTAAATCATTGTTATTGCTTAAAAACAAGACATCAGTCTTCTTTGGTTAAATAAAGGTTAAATAAAAAACACAAAAGCACTGTTTAACATATATATGCTGATTACTATCCTGTCTTCTCCTCTGCATTATTTGGTTTACAGTAAGTAGTAAAAATACAATATAGATGCAAGTTACCCAAGACAAAATTAGTTTAAGTCCAATTTTCAAGAGTACAGACTACGTGAAGACAGATATCACAGACAGACTCTTTCTTTTGGTTCAAAGGCGTTGAGTGCGTCTGCAATAAATTTTTTGTTTATATAACATTTTGGGATATTTTCAACCACACATACTGTAATGTAGGACTAGATTTTCTCTCTCATTTTACACAAACACCACATGAATCCTTCTGACCTGACTGGTTGTGTCGGTGCTCCTGGTAAATGCGGACTTGAGTCAGCCAGGGGTTGATGGTTAGAACTTTGACTTTATTTCCTTTCCCAAACTTATTAGTCCTCCACACTTCACCTTTCTCCTTTGTTGTCCAGTACACATGTCCTTCAAAGACATCCAGACTGTAGGGATGTCCAATATCTGGAACAGACAAAATACAATACTTCTGATGCACAGCATACTCAGTCTATAATCACCTTCACTATGCTTTGAATAAAAACACTGAATGTATCAGCGCTGCGCTGTCTCTCAGTGTTCTGACCTCCTGATATGATGATCTTCCTGTCTGTGCCATCAGGTTTCATGGACTCAATGATGTTTTCTTTGGAGTCACACCAGTAGATCCTGTTTCCATTTAGATAGTCCAGAGCCAGCCCAGTAGGCCAGCCCAGATCCTCTTCCTTCACCAGCACCTCTCTGTGCTGACCGTCCATCCACGCTGACTCTATTCTGGGTTTCCTGCCCCAGTCTGCCCAGTACATCATTCTGCCAAACAGAAATAATCACACAGACATTTTTTTTTTGCCAAGACATGAAGCCTCCATATGCTGCACAAAAAAAGTAAGGATGACAATGACATATTTTTAATACTAAAGCTCAACAGCCTCATACCCGAGTGATGGATTGACAACAATAGCAGCAGGCTGGTCAAGGTCAGTGTGGATCAACCACTTCCTGTACCGCCCATCCAGTTTGGCCACTTCAATTCGATTGGTCCCTGAATCTGTCCAGTAAATGTGCCTGTAAAGGTGATAAGTACAGAGTGAGCAGCTGAGTGAAACTTTGAGCAATGTTTACAAAGAAATCATAATCCTGGTGAATTACCCGCCAACCCAGTCCACAGCAATGCCATCAGGATTAGCGATGTATCTCAGGTTCAGATCCACCTCTTTCACTGGGTTGTTACCGTGATCGTTGAATGTGGTCATATAGGCACGTTTGATAGAACCGAACTGAGATCCCCGACCCAGGACTGTCCAGTACACAATACCTACAGCATCAGGGGACAAAGGTTATCCAATCTTGGAAATCTTGCTGTTTTTATATTAACAATGACACAACATTAAAAGTTTTACAGGAGTCGTCTTACTCAGGCCTTGTCCCTCTGGATCCCACAGGTAGTCCAAGGCCTGGATGTGCTCAGCGTTGTCTACGTAGTCTGAATACTCTTCAGACGACAGGTTGAAACGACGGATGCGAACGTTGTCTGGCAAGAGCAGCACTGGTGGGTTTCCTGTACAGATATTGAGGTGTGGTGAAAGCTGTTAGCAATTTCAATTCAGGGTTTGGCTTTAATGAGAAATAAAAGAGAGCATTTGTAAAGAATTTTCTCCTTTGCATGAATGCCAAGCTCTTACCCTGGGCAGCACACTCTGTCCCATGCGGCTCACCAAATGAGTGAAAGCCTTCAGCACAAAAGCACTCATAGCTGCCCTTTGTGTTCTTGCACTCCTGAGGACATGTCCCATACACTTCACACTCATTCACATCTTTTCCCAAGAGCACAAGAAATGGAAAAAAGAGAGAAAAACATTAATTGAATGTAGAAAACTACTTCTGTGTCATCTTCTGTGTTTAAATGGAGTAGATGACTGACTAACTGGTGTCTTGTTTACCTTCACAGGTGTGTTTTTCTGTCGTTCTGGGCTTGTAGCCAGGCCTGCAGGAGCAGAGGAAGCCTCCCTCTGTCAGGTCGGTACAGTTGTGTTCACAGATGTTGTCACTGCACATGTGCCCACTGCCATGGTCTGACAGCAGCAGATTAAAAAAAACAACACACACTGAAAGTTAGACTTCATGCAGGTAAATGTATAGTACTTGAATTATGTCCTGTTATAATTTCATCCTCTAGTTACCTTTTTTGAGTTAAGTTAGCTAGAATAACCAAAATAGTTAATTGCATTGCAATAATCTTACTGGTACTGAATCTACTGCAAGATATGTTTATTTACCTCACTATAAATATTCTGACCAGGTAGCTAGGTTTCATTTATCAGGATTTTTAGAACACCTGCTGAAATGTAGAATATGGATGCATAAGATGTTTTTTTTTATATTATGTATGTATTCTATTACAATAAACTCTTTTCTACTTACGGCAGCCGAGCTCATCTGACTGGTCTCCACAGTCATCATAATCATCACAGGCATACTGCAGAGGGATGCATTGTCCATTACTGCATTTGTACTCATCGTCTGTACAGGGGCCATGTGTTGGGCTTTGGCCTAGATAGAGAGAAACATATTAACTCAAGAGAAGCTGTAGGTACCTTTGATTATGTTCAGAAATAAAGTTTGAGGTGATAAGTGTTAATATTAGTGCAGCAACCTCTGTTACAGAAAGCATCACACTTACAGTTTTCCTGTCTCTCATCAGAGCCGTCACCACAGTCATCAACAGAGTTACACAGCTCGTGGCTGTAGATGCAACGGTTGTTTTCACAGCGAAAACGGAACGGAGTCTCACACTGGATGTCCACTGTGAATGATCAGAAACAGCAGGAAAGGAAGAAAGAAAACCCTTTAGCAACTTTAGCCGAATCCAAAAATTCAACATAATAACTTATAGATAGTGAGTTAATATGTTGTTTTATGTGATTCTGGGTTTGACAACAACAGTGCTTTGGTTTTGTGTGTGCTGGATTTGTTAGTGTTTATGTTACTTACAGCAGAGGTGAAGCTCCTCGTCTGAATTGTCTCCACAGTCATTGTCTCCGTCACATTTCCACTGAGGCTGGACACATACGTGGTTTTTGCACTCAAACAGGAAGGGGGGGCAGTATGTACCATTGGGAAAGCGGGTCGCTGAAAGTCAGAGTCATTCTGTCAAACTAAATCTGTGACTTATACAAATCAACACAATCCCCAATTGTAATGAAACTAGCGCTACATGAGGATAATAAGGAATACAAGTTTGTTGTATTCACTTATGTTACATTTTTTGTGATAGCATCAAAGAGCGCACAAGGAAAACCATAAGATGAAGGACACTCACGGCATGACATCTCATCAGTATAGTCCAGACAGTCTGCGTTGCCATCACATTTGAAACGTTCAGCGATACAGTGTCCACTACCACACTGGAAGTAGCCAGGATGACAAGTCCGCAACTCTGGAACACAGCCACACGAATCACCATTTGTGATTATGATAAATACACATTTAGCAAGTTGAAGAAAAGGCTGTTGTAAAAGTCTCACAACAAAACAAATCCCCAGAATTTAGTCTTTATTCCTATTGCACATAGGAATATTATTATTTCATGTGTGTCAGCTAGAATAACATTTAGATAATCTGTCCTGCACTCTACCAGCACTGTAAGAAAGAAATCCTTCAGCTGTACCAGAGTGAATAAAGCCTTTGAGTAAATAACTATTGCTGGTCCTGTCTGTCTACTCTAGCCTTCAAAACTTGAAGTTTTATTGCTTCTTTGTTTAGTGCCGCCCTCTGTTACTGACAAACAGCCAGAGCCTGAGCCAAAACAAAGAACCTCCACTTACCACAGTCCCTTTCATCCGAGTTGTCCTCACAGTCGTTGTCATGGTCACAGACCCAACGGTCGGGAATGCAGCGCAGATTATCACAACGAAACTCGCTCTCTGTGCATGCGCGTGGAGCTGAGGGAAAACATGAAAACAAGGAATTTCAGTGTGGAGTCAAGCAAATGTAGAACTTTATTATGCTGTTATTAAATTTCTTCTTCTTCTTTCTCTGTCCTTATTATGACATAAAATACTCTAACCCAAGCAGCATGTGCAGTTCACTAGAGACAGACTCTCTCAGCCTCATCAGCACAGCAACAGCACCACCATGACTTAACCCTGGTCACTGTTTCTCCTTTGAGAAGCTACATTATCCTTATTAACTGGCTTGCTCTCAGACATGTTTAAATTCTCCAGGGCAAGGGGTGACAGACTCCCTTACTCCCTCTTTCTGACACTCTGAGGACAGCCTGTTTCTCCAGCAGATGATAAGACTACCTCTCTCAGCACCCCACTGTTGGTAGAAATATCGAGCCCCATACAAAACCTTCCTGCTGTCTGATAAAATGATAGCATGACTAGTCTTTGTCATCAACACTCCCTTTTCATTTGGATAGTGCACACAAAACTGAGGAGAAATCCCATAATAAACCTACTTAAAAAGTACTTGATATCAAAACAATGTACACTGGTTTTCACTGTTCACATTCTTGTCAGTGCTCACACCGAACCCTCAAGCACTAGGCCTACTGAATGATGTGACTTTATCAGTGATAACAAACAGCACTCACTGCAGCTGCGTTCATCAGAGTTGTCCCCACAGTCATCGTCCCCATCACACCTCCATCTCAGTGGGACGCAGCGATGGTTGTCACAGCGGAAGTCTCCGTCAGGATCACAGGTCAGTTCATCTGAGAAAGGAGCAGGCACATGAATGAAGACACTTTTAAACCATTATGTCCAACTAAATAAATGTCCACCATTTCTTTTCAATGGCCATTTTTTTAACTTCAGGAGCAGCTTATGGTTTTAACTTTATGTAAAAAAAAGATTGCGCATGTGGCCTTTGAATCCTTTTTGTGGAGGTACATAAGGTTTGTATCAAAAAACTGGACAATACTTCTACTGCAGCACTTAAAATTTGAGTGTGGCAAGACTCTAGGGTGGAACTGGTTTTAGCAAATACAGTTTAGCATGATCCTGCGAGAAAATATTTGGAAAAAAACAAGTTTAGGAGCATAATCTATGAAAACTACAAAAGAAATGCCTAGGTTTACAAACTTGTGCTAATTAGACACTAATAAATTGACATAATACACAGTACACAGAGATTTACATAGAAACAAAATTTGGATTTTCCCAAAAAAAGGGCCACCGGAACTGATTTTTTTTGTGCTAAGAATTTTATATTTTTTGTTTTTCTTGAAGCCTTCATGAAAGATACAATGTTCAGTTGAAGTTGCAGCATTTGAAAGCTGTTTCTGTTTCTTTAGCCTACCTTCATCACTAATAAATGGGGTAAACAAAATATAATAAATATGTGTAACACAGCACAATTCCACGGCACAGCAAACTACAACCTCCAAAATGACCATAAACAACCGTTTATTTTACAAAAACTGATCATAAACTCTACAAAGGTAGGATTTGAAGCAGGCCTGTTGTATTAGACTATGTGTACCTAATAAACTGATGTCTTAGACAAAAGCTCTCATTCTTTAACTTGTTAGAGAAGAATTCATATATTAACCTTTAAATGGCCCATTAAAGACTGAAAACCCAACCTCACTGTTTTCTACATCTTGCAGTCAGAGATGAGAAAAGATGAGATGTTCTAGCAGATAAATGTATCAATAAGAGCAACAGCTGCACAATATGACTGCAGATTTTGGGGCTTTTAAGTAATAATGAAAATGTCAGTTTGAAATGAAAGGCATCTTGTTTTTTAATTAAACTGCAACAGTCATAGAGGGAGGAGAAGAGCATGCCTAAGACAGATGGGTGACCTTTCTCCATGCCAGTGTGTCTGTCTGTAGAGGATAAGACTACAGGAGATGAGAAGCACAGAGGGGAGAGGAGTGGAGGAGAGCTGGTCTGAGCCATCTCTACCACATAGTGCTGGGGGTCATAGATAGCGCAGCGTTAGCTATTCCTGCCCTCCTAGCCATCCACCTGGCTCATCTGCTACATTCTTACAGGAAGATTAGCACGGATCTCCCCTCCTGCACGGTCATGGCACTAATGGAGTGAGAGCCTCTGATAAGACACGGGAGGGCCGCAGTGAGTGTGTTTGGATTGTAGCAAATTACAAAGAGGCTTGTGTGAACCCTGCCCCCACGCAAGGACAGAGCAACAACACACACACATACACGCATATATGTAGAGCCATACCACCGGACAGCTCATAAATCTGTGCCGCTCTCAGGGAGTTGCAAATTGTGGGGGGATGTGAGTGGTGAGACCCTCTCTATCAGCACTTCCCACTACCTCACTATGTAATGTTCCAGAGGAGGCTGAGGAGTTGGCTAATTGCCCCTTCACTCACTCTTTGAATACATACTCCTGTTTCAAAGCTGTAATTTATTTTAAATCTCCTCTAGAATCATCTAACCATCAGTAATCACCAAATGTGACTTGATCAACCAGGAAAGTTCTAACATGAGGTCTGATAGTGTGATAATAATAAACAGTCTTCGAATCACTGCCACAATGTAAACAGGACCTCACTTCTGTCTCAAGGATATTTGTCACAGACTCACCACAGCCCTGCTCGTCGCTGTTGTCTCTGCAGTCATTGTGGCCATTGCAAACGGACCACAGGGGCACACAGCGGTAGTTGGTCTTGCAGTCAAACTCTGTGTGGTTGTCACATCGATATGCCGGTCCCACTGTGGAGAAAACACCATGATTGTCACGTAACAAAGACAAGTAATGAAGAGAAAGGCTAGAGCAGTTTTTGAAATATCAAAATCTACAGAGAGTCACAATTTAAACTTAGTTTAATGTCTGTAGTTGCTGCTGATTCAAGGAGTTAAAGGTTTGACTAATGTGACTGTGATGCACATTAGGATATCAGGATGTATATCACACTGAAATATTAGTCCTTGTAAAATTAACATAGAGTTAAAAAAAGGGTGAAAGAAACCATATAATACTTACTGCACTCCTCTAACGGTTCATCAGAGTTGTCACCACAGTCATCATCGACATCACATTTCCAGCTCTGGGGGATACATCGTCCGTTGCGGCACTTGAACTGTCCAGGGCGACAGGTCCTGGTGGAGCAGTGGGCAGAGTCCTCATCAGACTGATCGCCGCAGTCATCCTCACCGTCACACTGCCACGACTCTGGGATACACCTTTTATTTGCACATTGCCACTGGTGGGTCTCACACTGGTGTGTAGCTAGAGGGAAGACATAATTCGAAAATGAAGCCATGAGAAACACAGAAATGGTAAAAAGACACAATTTTAAGTAAAAACAGTAAAAGCAAGCAGCAAAGATTATGTAATATTTCAGCAAATAGCTGTTAAAATGAGGCATAACCTACCACACAGCACAGGATCTTCGTCTGAGCCATCATGACAATCCTGGTTGCTGTTGCAAAGGAAGTGCGGACTAGTGCAGTTTCCATCGTTGCACTGAAACTGTCCAAGCCTGCATTGACGAGTCGGGCAGGTGGAGGGCTCATCTGAGCCATCTCTGCAGTCCCTCTGACCATCACATTTCCACCAGATAGGAATACAACTGTTGAAGCAGTAGTAGGGATAAAAATGAGAGATTTAGATTAGGTTGAAATATGTGTTGACTAATACAGACTTAAATTAGGTGTACAAAACAAACTCCAAAACAGATTCCTGAACTCAACTCCCTTCCCCACATAACTCTTGGGCTGGGTTGGCCTAAAGGTCAAATGCAGCATTCATGTTGACTGAATCGTTACTTCATGAATTTTTAAACACACTTGCCAAGAAGATCTGAAACCTCTACTGACCCCATCCCTGCACTGTGTGCGCACATTTTATGTCATCAAAGAAAGATTTGGTGAAAAATCTGGTGAGCCTTATGGCACAAACAGCAGGTGGCGCAGTTCTTTCAGTTAAAGTGCCAGGATGAAAGCAGCATAAGCCTTTTTGTGGCTGGAAGGCTAGTTATGAGACATGTCTTCTTAATTTTGAATGATGATGTTAACAAAACCATTGCAGCTAACAATCTCCCCAATACCAGTCCCATTTCTTTGCTGTATTTACACAGACAGTTTGACAATAATACACTGATTTTTAAAATGCTACACATCACATAAGATGACAAGAAATATTGACAAACCGTTCATTGTTAGCACATCTGTACTGGGTGCTGGTGCACATGGGAAGGCATCGGGTCACACCTCCAATTTGCACAGTCAGGAAATGATCAGGGCACTCACAGGTATGTCCTCGCCCCCCATGACGGATCAGGCACAGGTGAGAGCAGCCTCCATTGCTCACCGCACAGGGATTGTTTGCTGTCAAAGGGAGAACCACAGCCGGTCAGACAATCTCAGTTCAACAAAGCTGGGCAAATACAGGCCAGGTCAGCTGATAGTAAATAGGCTACTAGTGCTTAAATCAACAAAAGTCAGAATGTGAACATCAGATTCTGAGATTTTTAACTCACCAATAGGCTGTCTGTAAGGATGGCATACATGAATGTCAAATGGCCTGTGTGTGGTGTTAACCAGGGCCTGACGACCTGAGCCGTCATATTTGTTGCCTCTCTCCACTGTGCGTGTGTTCCAGTCAGTCCAGTATACACTGTCCTCGAACACAGTCAGGGCAAAGGGGTGTGGCAAATTTCCATCATACACTGTGTGTCTGTGTTGACCATCCAAGTCTGAGAACCTGGGAAAAAAAGAGTCAAAGGCTTTCAAGTCTCACTGCACTGTAGGCTAAAGAGTGAGTGTTCCTACCTTTCACCAAATGTACTTACTCGATGTAATTGAGATGAGCATCGGACCAGTAGAGCATGTCATTAGTGTAGTCAATCGTGATCCCGTTGGGCCACTCTATCTTGGTGGTAATGATGGCTGCTTTGTGGTTTCCATCCATTCCAACACGGCCTATAAAGGCTTTGTCTCCCCAGTCTGTCCAGTATACATATCTAACCGCAACCCAAGAAAATCACATGAGATCACATGCTATCTACATATATGTGAAGGAAGAATCTTTCCTTATATTAAAATATTACAAATAATAACAATAATCAAAAAAGGGTAACTCTTTATTTCACAGGTCCATAATTTCCTAATAATTTCATAATTTCCTAGAAATTTTTTTGAAAAAAACTGTGTAATTCGGTGCTAATTAATAATTATCAGTTTTCAATTGGCATCTTTCCAGTTAATTAATTTCAACTAATTGCTAGTGTGACCCAGGAAGTCTTTTAGACAGCAGGTCAGCTAAACGAGCAAACATTTCACAATATGAAGAATGACGTTCCATGGATAAATGAATAATATCTGACTATTTACTTCATTCTTTCAAGGAAATTCCTCAGGAAATCGACAACTGCCTGGAAAAATACTACAGCTGAACTAAAGCAACAGTCTCAGACCTTTGTTTCTATTCTTCCTATAATTAGTACCCACTTACATAGGTCTCTCCAGGAAGCTTCCTTGGTAATTGTCAATAAATTAAAGACCATAAAATGAAGTGTTCCCAATAAACATTAACTCAGTCAGAATAGACAAAATAAGGTCAAATATTCAGAACAAGTCTACCTATGAAACTGCTTATTATTTCATTTTCAGCAATTTGTATGGTGGCAGATATTTACTATAGTAGATACTAATATATTGTAATGAGATGATATTGGCAATAACACCAGCCCTGCCAATATATCAGTCTACTCTACTATGAGATTTGAGTCCTACTCACCCATATTTGGGATGCAACACAATGGCTCTGGGGTTTTCAAAGCAGTAAGTATTATTGGCGTCGACACAGTGTTCAGCCAGTTTCTTCACAAACCGACCATCCAGTTCAGACACTTTGAGACAATCCAAGAAGCTGTCCACCCAGTAGAGTTTCCTTGCTATCCAGTCAACTGCAAGGCCCTCCCCGTGTAGAACTCCATTGACCACCACCTCTCTGTTACTGCCGTTGAAGGACATCCTCTCTATCACTCTGCGGCTCACGTCAATCCAATAGAGACGCTTGTCGACACGATCAAAGTCCGTGGCCACCACACTGGTCAGTCCCTGCAGGATTAGAGAGTAGGCCTGCCCGTCCGTTGACAAGTTCCTCAGGTAATAGCGGTTGCTGAAGATGAGGTAGGGTGAGATGTTGCTGTTCTGACGGCAGCTGTGGCCATCTGGCTCTCGCAGGAATCCTGGCGCACACTTACACACGTATGAGCCAACGGTGTTCTCACAGACCTGGCTGCAAACGCTCGGCGTCTCTGCACACTCGTTAACGTCATCACAAGTTTTGCTGTCGGACATGAGGCGGTAGCCAGGACGACAGGTGCAGATGAAGCTGGTGGGTGTGTCGGTGCAGTTGTGATCGCAGTGATGGATGGATGGGTCTGTGCATTCATTGATACCTACAGTCGCAGAGGGACAAGAGAAACAAAGTTTTTAAAGTCATCAACAACAACAACATATTCAGACCAATATCTTCATAAAGAAAAGGAGGCGAGATGATAAGAGGTACTATTTGTGTTCTTGTATTTATTTATTTAACTATTAAGTAGTTGTTTTTTTTAAACATTTTCTTTCAGAATAAATGTTTTCTTGATCTATACTGTGGCTTATCGTTCACATTTTATCTATACATCTAAAATACTCAGACATAATCAAAATCCCAGCTTTTAATTTTGATTCCATTCCCATATTTGCTATATGCTGTATTTACAAAGGACATGTCCCCAGTCATATGCTACATGTTACCTGAATCATTAATATTTGCCAGTTATTATCAATATTGCACAAAGCACAGTTGTCCTATAATATGGCTGTTGTCTAAAATGTCATCCAACAACCATTTCTGGATGGTATTTATGTCTCACACCACTTCTAGCACTTCTTTGACACTTCCTCTAGAGGGAGCATGCACCAGCTGAATAAAACCCAGCTGCAGACAAATGCACCAGCCGCTGAAAGGGGAAAAGTATATTTTCTCATAGCGCAATTTCTTGAACTATTCTGAAAATCTCTTCACACTCACCACATCCCTTCTCGTCGCTGTTGTCAGAGCAGTCATCGTTCCTGTCGCACACCTGGCTCAGGGGGATGCAGTGTCCATTGTCACATCTGAACTCTCCCGGGGGGCAGGTTGGTGCTGGTGTGCGGCACATGTGCTCCAGCTCATCAGACTCGTCACCACAGTCATTGTCCCCATCGCAGACGAAGTCGTGCGACACGCAGCGGCCATTCTGGCAGGTGAACTGGTGTTGCTGGCAGGCCTGGTAGGTGCAACCCTGCTCATCACTGCTGTCCCCGCAGTCATTACGTCGATCACACCTGATTTCAGGTCACAAAACATTAACTCAAGTTTTGAGACAGAGTGATGACAGATGTAATTTATGATATCTTGTAAAAGTTTTTCTCAAACCTGTAGGAACTCCGTATGCAGAGGCCGTTGCTACAGGTGAACTCATTGATGCCACAGGATCTGCGTGTGCAGTTTTGATGCTCATCTAATGCATCTGCACAGTCTGCATCTCCGTCACACAGCCAGTCACGTGGGATGCATTTCCTCTGAGGTGGCTGGTTGTTCACACAGGTGAACTCTGCACTTGAACATGTGCGATTGGCTGGAAAAAAAACAAAACACAAAATCAGGCGGGGGGGGGGGTTTACGAGAAGTTAAATAATGATAATGATGACCAAATGTCAACCTGCATTTCTGGCAAGCCAAACATTCCAAACTGTATTTCAAAACACGCAGCCGTGACCTCAAATTCTCTATCCATCTAGTGTGATTGATTCACATTGTTTGAAGTGAGTCTCCTACAGGGGCTCAGGCAGTGCTGGAAACCTTAGCTTGAGGCATCTTACTGTTAGAGAACACATTGGTGAGACATAGGAGTCTTGATCCTCCTTGAGCCAGGAAGCCAGAGAAAAGAGACATGCACAAAGTAACGAGTGAGGCAGGAGAAATCAGGAATGTCAGGTCCTTGGACTGGAGACCTTCTACAGGAGACTAAGATGCTGGGCACTGACTGCCAGTGTCTCCCCCATAACACTCCCCCAGTGGTGTGTATCCTAATCCATCAGAGTCCTGAATAACAGCAGGATGAAGGAATCAGGAGGGGGCAAAGTGGAGAAGTGGAAGAGAAACAAGAGGACGGCCTATGAGGGCAGGAGATGAAGAACTGGGAAGATGAGCAAGAGGATGAAAAAAACACAGAAAAATGAGAGAGGAAAAGGAAAGGACGGAAAACAGAGCAGGTGATGAAAGGATGCATACCACAATTATGCCTCTGGTCTTCGTCACTCATGTCTCCACAGTCATTGTCCCCATCACAGATCCAGGATGAGGCAATACACCTGCCATCATCACAACGGAACTGATCTGTGTTGCAGGTTCTGACCAGTGTGGCTGCAGAGACAAATTATATAGCATTAGACTGTATAATACTGCAAGATAAATACAGTGGTGTGACTATATAACATATGCCAACTGATTTATACCCAATAAAAATTTTAATCCTTTTTTTTAAACTTTTTTCCTCTTTGTAATTACCAATTATGTCAGGTACTTCCCCCCACTGCTTTTCGACTAATGAAGAAGGCACAATACAACACTGGCAAAGCTTTCAAAATAGTCATGGCAGCCCCACATTCCCATGCATGGTGAGCTATCTAAACAAAAGCCAAAGTGAGGCTCTGTAACCCCTGGTGGACAAAGGGAGGGGGAGGTGCTGTTTGTCAGAGGACACTGAGGGGCGTCACCACAGAGGAATGCCGCACACAATAGGAGGCCTGACTGACCACATCGTCAACAAAGAAATACACCAGTGACTCGCACTCTCCGCTGCATCACTCACAGCACTCTCTCACACCCAGCACACAGATGCAGATTGGCCCACAGACACAAACACACAATAACCAAGCAGCTGATAATGGGACGGGGGCAGACACACAAAGCCAACGGGCCTATTTTGAGGGTGAGAGAGTTGTGCGACACTCACTGCAGGAGAGGGGCTCATCAGAGCCGTCGGCGCAGTCAGCGCCTCCATCACAGTACCAGTGGGCGGGGATGCAGCGGCCGCTGGAGCAACGGAACTCACTCTGGGAACATGTGGATGCAGCTATGTAGAGGATGCAAAAAGGCATGAAGTCACTTGGAGGACTTGGGGGCAAGACAAACACTGACCTTTTCTTGACTCCTTATATCCTCTTTCTCATGATTTTAGGTTGATTAAAATCCTGTTTTGTTCAGATTGAGCAGATTAAAACATACTGCAATATATAATATGAAAAATTATCTCTGGGTACAGACTACTGTGGGTTACATCCATACACAGTGTTTTTAATTTTTATCAAAGTGTTACTCATAAAATCCTTTTAGTTTAGTCAGGGATCCTGTTCTGATGACTGTGAGGGGCAGTATGATGAATGTTATTTCCTTGAACCAACAGGACTGTGTCCAAAATCACTCTGCATTTTCTACCTAGTGCACTGCTCTATGTTTACTTAAACCTAAGAGTCAAATGGATACACTGTACGTGCCGTCCGAAATTTCCACCATTCACCAAAAACATTCATAACATTTTAAAAATTGCCTCACCTATGATGGATGGGAAAATTACCGTCATGTAACACAGGCATTTTGATTTATCATAGCAGAACAAACACAGGTGTTACTGTTAACATTAACGATGGCTTCATTCTGTTAAAGTTTCCCAGTAAGCCTTTCACAGTAGTAGATACACTGAAACAGAATGCAACAATGAGTTATTAATTACACCTGTGCGTTTTCTGGTATGACATGTCAGAATGTCTGCTGTGAAAAAGGCCTATTCAGGATATAACTAAATTAGTATAACAACAGAAACAGAAAAAACATAATATTGCTCTTACCACAATGTGTAGGGCTCTCGTCACTCATATCCCCACAGTCATTGTCTCCATCACAAAGGTATGAACGTGGGATGCAAATGTTAGTGGACTGGCATTTTGTGTGTTCTGGTTGGCAGGTTCTCTCCGCTGGGATAATCATGAATGAGAACATATTTATTACAGGCAATCATTTCTCCACTGTGATGAAGATTTACCTTTATGTGACAAACTTAGGATACTCACGGCAGTTTTGTTCATCAGAGGTACCGTTGTCGTAGCAGTTGTTGATGCCATTGCAAACGTAGTCCTTTGCAATACAGCGCCCATTGTTGCAGGTGAACTCCGTGTTGGGGTCACACGGTCTGAAAAGACAGCCCACCTCGTCACTGTTGTCCCCACAGTCGTCATAGTGGTCGCAGCGGTAGTGGTAGGGCACACATCGACCATTGCCGCAAGTAAACACTGTGGGCTCACAGGTGTGGAAGGCTGCCAATCAGAATCAAGGACAGGTCAGAGCTCTAGCCACTAGAGAGCAAGGTCAGGAGAAAGAGGGATGATATGTGCATGTAGCAGACACTCATTTTACCTGACAATGCAATAAAGGATGACAGCACCTGTGGAACTGCATGCAAAGATATAAGCACATTGATTCTTGTGTTAGTGTTGATAAGTGTTATTACTTAAGGAAAGGGAGCATGTTAATGGAAATTTAATCACAAAATGCAAGAATACACACCAACATAGTTGAAGTCAGGTTTCGGTCCTGAGAGAGAATTTTTTAGAGCGAAGAAAAGAGAACTTGTTAGTGTTAGTGAAGGTAAAAGATTTAGAATTGCAATTAATAGAAAAGAGGGGAGAGTTCTGATTCACTCATTCTGGAGGACTACATCTTCTATGAGAACTACTGTTACTATTAATCAACAGTGAAATTTTAGATTAATTCAATCAAAAATAAAATGAAGAAGAAACACAAGTAAGCAAGAAAGCAAATTCAAACTCCTTGTATTTAAGAGTGCCCTACCACAGACTCTCTCCAACTCATCGCTGCCATCTCCACAGTCGTTGTCATTGTCACATTTCCACTGGGCACGAATACAGCGGCCATTCATGCAGGTAAACTGGCCTGGCTGGCAACGAGTCCCATTATCAGGGATACAGTGCTTGTTGTCAGCCAGGTACCAGCGACCCTCTGATGGACACTGACACTCAGCTCCATTGGGTCCTAACAAGATGAAATTGCATAGAAAAGTTTATGCAATTAGTTGGGGTTTTCAATTATTGCACTAAAAGAGTATTATGTTGAAGTGACAGTGACAAACTGCATGTACCTGGTGTACAGATGTGGCTGCAGCCTCCATTAAACTGCTGGCAGGGACTGTCACACTGCTGCTGCTTCCTGCTGGCCAGAACATGGATGTCCATTGGCCGAGATGGAAGATTCTGAATCATGACCTTCTGATCAGAACCGTCATGCTTGTTGGCGCGATAGATGCTGCGTGTGTTCCAGTCAGTCCAATAGATGAACTGGCCAAACATGGTCATAGCAAAGGGGTAGATGGCTGTGCTGACAATGACTTCCCGATTGGACCCTGTGAGGGAGGATCGCTCAATCTTCTGCCTGATGGCAGAGCAAAATAATAATTAAACAGCAGTAGCTTGAGGATACCAAGATAATGTGATAAAAAAAAATTGAGTACATATTTCAACAGTGGAATTTTTCTGATCTTACAAGCTGGCGTCCGCCCAATACAGCCTCTCTTCTTCATAGTCCAGGGTCAGTCCATTGGGCCACACAAGACTGCTGTTCACAACCTCTGTTCTGAAATTTCCACCAAAGGTGGCACGCTCAATCTTTGCATGGGTTCCCCAGTCTGTCCAATACATGTACCTGTGGAACAAGGAAGCATTTCTTTCTTTTTAATTTCTTTTATCACGTATTTTGTACCTTTATTCAAAGTGGACAGTAGAGAGACGACGGGAAACCAGTGGGAGAGAGAGGGAGGGAGATATGGGGAATGACATGTAACAAAGGTTTAGTGATGTCCCTCCATTGTAAGACGTTTTGTATAAAAGCATCTACCAAATGAGTAAATTTAAATTGAAAAGTAAAGGTCCCTGGCTGGACTCAAATTGGGGGATGTTGCAGTTCATGGTTGGTGCCCTTAACCACCCCAGAAGCATTTATTTTTAAATCCCAGTTTAATCTAATGATCAAAGAGATTGTGTGCTGTGTTAGTCTTACCCCCTGCAGGGATCCAACATGATGGCCCTTGGCCTAGACACATGGGCAATAATAGTCCTCTGAGAGCCGTCCACAGACATGGAGCTGATGCTCTGGTTAACATAGTCACTGTAGTAAATTCGTCTGTTTATCCAGTCATAAGCGATGCCATCAGGAGCCCCGAGATCTGTCGAAAAACAGAGAGCACAAAACATTAGTAATGTCACTGGTACTACATCCATACAAAGCCAACTAGAACTAAAAGTGTGAGTGCAAAACTTACCTGAAGCCACCACTACAGGGGCCGAGGAGGGTGAGGACAGGCTGATGTAGCTGATCTTGCTTGCTCCTGCGCCTGAGCTCTGTGTGAAGTATATCCTCCTGTCTGTGAGGTCAAAATCCAGTGCCACTGAGGTACGTGGCACATTGACCACAGGGAAGGGCAATGCGTGGTCCTCCGGGTCGAGGCGCAGGCTGCGCACTGTGCTCTCAGTTGTGTAGATGAGATAATCGTCCCTTGACACCACACAGTTCTCATTATCTGCAGCAAGATTCCCAAAAGCGCAGCTGCATTTCTTGTTCTGGTTGCCTGTGCCAGAACCTGGGAGGGCGAAGCAGAAATGGGCACAGCCTCCATTGGCCTCAATGCAGGGGTTGTAGTTCAGCTCCTGAGCAGTGGTGGGTTGGGTACGCTGGTCAAAGATGGTAACGTCTCTCAGCATGTTGACGTTGTCTCTAATGACAACAGGCTGCTCTGTGCTACCAGGCTCTTTGCTTGCTTGAAACACCTTCTTGAGGTTTCTGTCCACCCAAATGATGCTACTCCCAAACACTGCGATCCCATAAGGAGTAGGGTAGCGGCTGCCATACCTGACTATCTCTGTCTCCCCTCCTTGGGGGTTGACTCGAGCAATCATATCCAGGGAGTCATCCACCCAGTACACATAGCCAGTTTGCCAGTCCAGAGCGAGACCTCGCGGGGTGATAATTCCTGATGACACTAAAATTGTGCGGTTTGTTCCATCTAAGAGTGCTCGCTCAATTTTTGGGTTCTGACCGTAATCAGCCCAGAACAAGTATCTGTTTCTGGGGTCCACAACGATGTGGCGTGGCATGTCCACTTGGGTCTTCAGGAGCACCCTGCGAAAAGTGGTGTTCAGACGAAGCACCTCCACATATGTCTCAGTCAGGAAAGCGTTGGTGAAATACAAGTTCCCTGAGGACAGAATCCAGGAAGCTCAGTGTTTAAAGTGGCATCATATATTTGTACATCATAAGAGCAGGAACTTGTTAATCACAAACTGTTAGCTATGATAGGTCACAATGAAAATAGAAATCTTACTAGCTGACATTATGATGGTGGTATCAATACATGACAGATTTTTTGTTATGCCTTACGATATCGTCTGTGTGGGACACTAATTTCAGGACCATCACCTCCACAACAAGTGCCTGAGATCATCTTTTACCTTCATCTAAAGTGTCATATAAGCGTTGTAGAAATACTTCACGTGGATTAAAACAAAAGGCTTCTGTGAAAATTCGAGATGAAGCACGAAGGGCACTGAATGAACATATATCAAAGATCCAAAAATGGCAGTTTTGTTTGCTGCTTTGACTTAATTGCACATTCGTACAAAACAAAAACTGAGCTGTGAGCTGACACACCAGCATACCTGCGGCCCAGTCCACAGCAATGCCCCGTATCCCGTTGCGTCCTATTCCAGATGTCACAATGCTACGTAATCCCGAGCCATCTGGCTTAATGCGTCTGACCCCGTTCTGTGTCGCCACAGTGCTGCTGAAGTCACACCAGTAGATGAGGCCAGAAGCCATGTGTACATCAATGTGTAAAGCATTACGTCCTAAAAGAGGATAACCCAGTCATTACATTACTGTTACTTCAAAGACAATAACCAAATCATGAACAAGTTATTTTCAGTTACTCAGTCAGTCAGTTAAGAGTTAATGAGCATTTTAGAATCAATTTTTATATAACTTTATCATATGTAACATGGTAAATAACACAGTAAATGGGAATCACTGACCTCTCCCAGCCACAGGCACCATGGCCTCAGAGTGGTCTGCCCCTTCCAGACTGAAGCCTTTGATTGCAGACAAGGTAGAGATGACGACATAGGACTGGTAGGGAGCACAGGTCCTGTTGTCAGCATTGAGTTTAAAACCCGTGGCACATGCACAAGTAAACAGACCCTGCGGCCGGGGCAGGCAAAGCTGCTCACACACTCCCACATTGTTGGTGCAGCCGTTGGATGTACCTGCAGAGTCTGAGTTTGTTTTTTGAGAGAACGCAGTGTGACGAACACAAGAAAATGCAGCACGTCAAAGAACAGACGACAGTGAATAAGAACTGCGTATTTTTCTCATTGATGATGTTTCCTTGCGTTACTCACTTTCTCTATAATGCACTTTTAGAACTCTGAGACCAGAAACGTTGTCTCGCAGCACAACCTTGTTGGCACCTGTGGACTTGTCCACACGCTCTATGACCTCAAAGTCGCGGTCAGTGAAGTAGAGGTAGTTTTGATGGACAGCCACACCCCAGGGGTGAGACAGGCCTGTCACTATGGTGATACGGTTACTCCCATCTGGATCACCACGCTCAATCTGTGGAGATTCAATGCCAGGCATGCAGTGAAATGCAGTAACTATATCTTGTACAATCACCAACATTAATGTAAATATCATTTTACATTTGTGAACACTTTACAGAATGAACTGAATGTGAAGACCCACCGTGCCAGTGCTTGTTACAGCCCAGTACAGCTTGTTCTCTTGGATGTCTAGGGTGAGGAACTCAATGTGATCTAGGTTGTTGGTGAACAGGGTGACAGGGTTTAAGCCGTCCATGTCTGCAGATGCCACCTTGGCAGGAATGCCACTCTCTGTTCCCTGGTCTGTCCAGTACAGTTTGCTTCAAAGACACGTACAAATGGAGGTGAGACATTTTCAATTTAGTCGTGGATCTACTGTATATGCTTCTTATTACTTTTTAACAGTCTTACACTTTATAGTCAAATAACAGAGATACAAACTGTCTAAATCATGGACCAGGAGCTGAAGTCATAGTCATATTATCATAATAAGTGTTGCAATGTTTTCATACGGGAGTGAAAAGGGATGGTTTAGAAGTTATTTTCATGTTTCTTGATCGTACTCTTTTGTACGGTGCTGGGGTCTGCGAGTGCAGTGTGGTATTCAGTAACACTGGTTAAGTTCTCTCTAGAGGCAGAGCAGGTGGCGATGAGGAGGCTGTTAGAGCTCAGTAGCTGTGGGGATGAGGGACTGTGCCAGGACTGTGTTAAATGGGGCTTACCCACGTGCTGGGTCCACTGCGATGCCAACAGGACTGCCAGCGCCAGTTGGAGAGCCGTTATTTGTGATTAGAGTTTTCCGGTACTGTACCTCCCCTCTCAACTTCAAAACCTGACCGAGCACAAACACAAACAGACGCATTTATTGTTCTGCGTGTTGTGACACTGCCTTTATTTACACTTCATCTCTGGTTATTGCAATCACAAAAAAAACAAGACTGACTGGGATAATGCCATGTGAAGCTGGTAATAACTGTAAAAAAAAAAAAAAAAAAAAAAAACAACCACAGGGCAAAGTATTATTTGTCACACCTCAATAGACTGTGTAGTTGGATTGGTGTAGTACAGGTTCTCTGTTAACCAGTCCAAGGCCAGGCCGACAGGGGAGCCAAGGATGGCTGCAGGGGCAAACTCTGTCCTGTTAGTACCGTCTGATTTCACCCTGTGGATCTCACCCTGGTGGAGAAAGGAAGACAGATTGATCTCAACCCCTGCTGAATATGGATGTATAGAATGAACCTTGTGTTATGTTTTTAATGTGTTTGTTATTATTAACCCTGTTTCCCAAAAGTTCTGAACTTAACTGTGACATGGCCAGTTACATTACAGTACATTACAGTATGTCTCCTGTACGCTTATTACAAAAACAGATTAAGAGCTAGGAAAGAAATTGTGTCTTTGGATAGTTACTTACTGGGTGCTCCACCCAGTAGATGGCCTGCTCATTGTCATCAAAGTCAACATCATAGCCATTCTGAAGCCCAGCAACAGGAACCATAGCATCATTACTCTTGTCATCGGGGTTCAAGGAAATGCCATAAATGATGCTGTCTCTCACAACCACCAGGAAAGGATCCTCAACTACAAGTAAAAGAGATAAAGAAAAAGCAGTCAATAAACAGTAAAAAACAAACAAAGATAAACAAAAGCTACATCAATGTGTCTTCTAATTTTGATAAAAATACTCCTGTCCTCAACTAGAATTTTTGTCAAGGCTCTGAATTACTTAAAAATTAAAAAAATTACCAAAGTAATTCTGAAACCAGACTCGGAAAGCACTTTTCCTGGATGTGGACTTGGTAATACAAAACTAACAGCTGCTTTCAGTGTATGATATCTGGTGCCAAATAGGAATCCCAAGATGACAGGCCTTTATCTATTTAGAGGATTGACTGGTGAAAGTTGGTTCCACAATCTGATTTGCTTTGTCATCAGAGATTAGAATCGATGAATGGTTGTGGGGCATTTTCATTCTTGGATAATCGTTGGCCTGAGGGGGAGACTGTGTTCTGCTTGGCTTGAATGGGCTGAAACCTGAGATGAGTTAAGCTGTTGACCTAAGGGGGACTCCTTGGACCTTGAATTAAAGGTCCCTTGTCTTCCCAAGACCTTGAAAGACACGCTTATATGATTCTCAATATTTATGACTGGAACAGCAGTTTACAAGAGAATCTAAATGGGAGACTGTTGACAAGTGCCTGGATCGATGTATGATACGGGTTTACTGTTTTCAAAGATTTCCCTTCTTAGCAACATTAAGATGGCCACAAATAGAGCACCTTTCTCAGCATCATTTCTGCAATGACAAGTTTTCTCTTTTACAACAATCACCACAGTAAGACGAATACCTAATGAGTGCATCAACATTATCAACTGCATCTGACCTGACTTCCTTTTTCATCAAACTGAGTGATGAGTGTTTTCCTCCATTTGGCAGGATGCATACCTCTGGTGCAGGTGATTTGGTCGGCTGCCAGTGTCCAGCCCGAGGGGCAGGCACATGAGTAGTACCTCGGTCCCACAGCAGAAAGCAGACAGATATGAGTGCAGGGGCTCCTCAGGCAGTGATTTTCACCTGCAAATTGTCAAACCACGAAAATCACATGCAATAGCCACAAGAAGTATGAGAAAATAATCTTCACGGGTTTTTTAAACCTAATTACAGAAACAATGGACCTGCTGCATCATTATCAACCAAATGTATTCAGGTGGCCAACACAATGGTCAGTATCAGCTAATACTGATGGAGTTACTTTATTTATTAGTTTATGTTCATTATCTTTGCCATACCTGCTGGCTGCCTGGCTGGGTGTACTGCCACCAGACCCATGGGCTGAGGGAGGTTGAACAGCATCACTGTTTGGTTCTCCCCATGCCACTTATGGGCTCGCATCACACGGTTGATGTATCTGTCGGTCCAATACACAAAATCCTCAAAAATGGTAATTGCGTGGGGATGTTGCAGTACCTTTTCATAGAGAGTAGCAAAAGAAAAAAAGTGTTTCTTACACATACTATTCACAAGGAAATTGTTTGTGCTCTGTTCACTTATTATCAACATAAATAAAATCTATACAGATAATTCAGAAAAAGTGTCAGAATAAAGTCTGCCTTTCACACACTCACCAGATCACTGGCCAGAACTTGTTTCCTGTTGTTGCCATTATAATCGCAGTAGTCAATGAAATCCAAGTAGGCATCAGCAAAGTACAACAAATTGTTTGGGTAGTCTATGGTTAGACCATTGGGCCAGTACAGCTTGTTGCTTACAATAACAGTCCTCAAATTTCCGTCCATGCTGGCCCTCTCAATGCGGGGGTTCCTCCCCCAGTCGGTCCAGAACATCAGGTGAGCACTGCGAGACAAACGGCCCTCTTTAAACACCAACAGCTTTAATAATTAAACGCTGTTACATGCATTGCATTCTAAGACACACAGATTTTAAAACAAAATTGTTTCTCTGAAAATAACTGACCTGTCTCTTGGGTCTAGCACCAGGCCTCGAGGATTGGTGACATTTTCACTCACTAATACAGTCCGATGGGTGCCATCCAGCTTAGACACTTCAATTGTCTCCAAGACATAGTCAGTCCAGTACAGGTTCCTGCCCACCCAGTCTACAGCGAGGCTTTCTGTCACCGTCACTCCACTGTCAAATATCTGTCCACAAGAGACTCATTCTCAGTTAAAGCTCTTTACTGGTGATGCTGTCACTACATGTATAGCTCAGAATATAAACACATAAATGATCAAAAATGTTTAGTGCAATATGTCTGTAACAAAACAGAACAAATCAATCTCACCACAGTTCTATCACTGCCATTTTTGTGAGCACTCCAGATTCTGTCCTGGCTCGTATCGGACCAGTATACACGGTCAGTGACTGAGTCAAAATCTAGGGCCACAATGTTGCGTCCATCTCGAACCATTGAACGGACCACGTTGGGCTGAGCGGTGATGTCATCTTGTACAATCTGATTTCGACTAGCCACGAGCAAGAAGGCCTGACGAGAATCTGTAAACAGACATCAAATCTCTGTTACCTATATTTCATGTCCATTCTCATGCTAATAAGAGCACTTATTAGCTTTCGCATGTTTACCAAAAACTATACAACAGGACTGTTAAACAGATCCTACTCAAATGGCAATCCCTGGGGAATGCACTTTTGTCCAAATAATGAACTATTGTATTGCAAAGCCTTTCAGCAGGTTATCTGTGTGGAAGAGGAGCTCATGTCAGGCACGCTCCCCATAAACAGCCCTTTGTTGGTGATTATGTCCTAATTACACCAGTGATGGCCAGTGAGTGACATATATGTTATTTGCCTTATCTAAAGAAATCAGAGCAGCAAAGAGAGACACGGGAGAAGAAAGACAGTGTGTCAGTCTCGCAGTCTGGGGGCCAAGCTCCCCCTTATAATAGCTCATTCCTGCCCCACAGCCAACACAGCAGAGTAAACTGATATATGTGCTGTATAGGCAAATCATGTTGGCATCCAAATTACTGTAAGACTAATAGTATGCCTATTTCCTATTTTACTGCATTACAAAATTATAGGTTCTTATTTACAGCTACCAGGGGAGCAATATGTTCCCTCCACAAAAGGTCGACATAATCCCTCCTCACCTGAGGCCTTGCAGGTACGCTGGTCTGCTTCCAGAGTGTAGCCATCCTGGCAGTGGCAGCGGAAAGAGCCTCTCTCATTAAAGCAATGCTGGCTACAAAGTCCAGGGGGATTACACTCATCTATGTCCTCACAGGTTTTGGAGTCATTGCTCAGCTGATAACCAACAGGGCACGTGCACTGGGCCCCAAACGGCCCCTGGATACAGCCGTGGGTGCAGCCAGCATTGTTGTCAGAACAGCTCTCCTGATCTGAGTTGAAAGCAGGCAAAACACAGTTTAGTAGTGAAAAGTTTAGATTGCAACTGAAACCAAGTAAGTGATTACTCACACAACACAAGCTGAAAATCTGTTGTATGTACGCTGCACAAATGATAATGAACAACAAAGTACTATCTACTTTCATTAAATGTTCTTCGAATTGCTATTAAATAGCTTTTTATGCATATTTATGGAACATTATTATTATATTATTGTTACATGTACCATACACATTCTAATAGCAACAACGATTTTCATCTGATTACGCCTTGAAACAAATCTATGACCATTAAAATAGTTAATAGAGATATTGTTTATGTTGAAAAATTGATCAAAACTCCTTGCAGCATTTCTACCAATGATTGAGAGTTTGTTCCTACCTGGCAAAGGCTCATCTGAAAGTTGTGAGAAAGGCAAGAAAGGAAAATCACATATCATTTCAAGGTTAATACAGGTCAAATCACACACATGCATGATTTTAACACAAAGACAAACAGATAACATTTAACACAAAAATTCTGTGAAACGAAGTCACTCCTGTTTATAGAATACAAGAACTACAAAAAATGTTGTTGCATTAAACAAAATCAGTTTGATCGTGTTTATCATGTGATGTGAAAATGTAATTGAATTTGAGGAGACCAACAAACTTGGAAATGTAATAAAACAATCAAGTCTCTCTGGTAAACAAAGAACATGTGCCATGCTGACTCAGATGACAAAAGCAGGGAACAGACTTACTGCAGAGAGGAGACTCATCAGCACCGTTGGGGCAGTCAGGAGTGTTGTCACACACCGTGGTGAGGTTGATGCACACGCTATGGCCAGGGCACTGCCACTGCCAGCTCGGACATCGGAAAGGCGGCGTGGGGCAGTCTCGTTCATCACTCATGTCCCTGCAGTCATTGTCCCCATCACAAAGCCAACTGCGTAACACGCAGTTTCCATTGTCACAGCGGAACAGAGAGGACGGGCAAGTGCGAGGTGGGCAGGCATGGTGTTCGTCACTGCCGTCCTCGCAGTCTGGGTGACCATCACACTCCCAGGTAGATGGGACACAGCTGCCGTCTGACTGGCACTGAAACTCACTCTCGTGGTGGCACATCCCTGGAGGCCTGGTGGCTGAAATACATTATGAAACACCACAAACAACATGTTAGCACAGGCCAAAGTGAATACAAATTCAAACATACTATTAGCAACCATACACATAATTATGCAAGACTGAGTAATGCTTCAGTAATATAACCTCTGATCAAAGAAAGTATTTAAATACTTACGACAGCCTTGTTCATCTGAGCGATCACTGCAATCAAAGACTCCATCACATCGGTAGTAAGCGTTGATACACTGGTGACCACTGGAGCACTTGAACTCATTCACAGTGCAGTTGTAGACTGAAAAATCCAGTTGAGTATGTTAATGCTGATATTTAAAATTTCTGCAGTTGTGTATGTATGCTGAGCTCCACTGTTGTGCAACACAAGTAATGAGATCAATAGACTAAGAGGTTTAGCAAATGCTTGTTGAATTTTACAGAGTATTCAATTGACCTCTACAACTTTTTCAGCATGTTTAGCTAATAAAAACAGAGTGCTGCTGAATGCATGAATGACTGAACAAATTAATTAATTATTCTCCTTTGGGAAAAGGGCAGATAAAGCTCCAGCCTGCAATATGTCACAATGAGAGGCAATGCTGAAGCAAGTTTACAGTTCGATCATGGGGAAGTCTACATGGTCATGAGATCTGATGCAATAGATCTGATCTGATTTTATTAGTTATTGAAATACAAGCAGAATGAAATATAAACAGATTTTATCCAGTACACAAGAATGTGCTCTAAGTTAACACCAGATGAGACCAATGACTATACTGTAAGCATATATCCAGGTACTCACTGCATCCCTGCTCGTCTGCTCCATCCACACAGTCCCTGTCCCCATCACAGACATAGTGGGGGTCTATACAGCGATGGTCTGGACATTGAAACTGTCCTGGATGGCAAGTGTTTCCCAGATCTGTCAACACATATTGCAAGAATATGAACCTTGGCATATGAGTTTATCTCTGGGCCACTAAATACAAAACCACACAGGTCTTAATTGAAAGGAACAAAAACTATGCTTCAGTATTAATCTGATTAATGTTACTATGTGACTATTAAACACCTTTCATTGCTATGTTTTTATAATTATATATAGGTTCATTTATCACTTCATCAAAAACTGTGCATTAAATTAATTTCGTTGCATATTCAACTCACTCTTTAGACAGTATTTTGTCTGCTTCTTGTCATATTTGGTGTGTTTCTTGAAACAAAGTTCTGTCACTGTAATGAATATGCGCTGCTTCTGCCTAATTTGTGTTCAGAATTGCTAAAACAAGTCCCTAAGCAAATTCTATTAATTTTAAGCATATAGTCTCTATAGGGATACTCACGACAGTCAGCTTCATCTGAGCTGTCCCCACAGTCATTATCAGTGTCGCAACGCCAGGTATGTGGGATGCAACGGCGGTTGGCACAGGTAAACTGATTGGCAGGGCACGTTCCAGGCACCTGTGTAGGGCAGTTGTTCTCATCGCTGTTATCAAAACAGTCATTGTGCCCATCACAGCGCCATCCTGCAGGCACACAGCGCTGATTGGCACAGGTGAATGCAGAGGGGGAGCAAGTGGAGTCTGAAAAAAGAGATCATCTTGATTAATCTTGAGCTGAATTTAAAAAAAAAAACAGGGCATGAAACTGTTTTTACTATTGTCAGTCAAGTCAGAATAGTACAATCAACTGGGTTAACAAAAAAAGCCTTACTGTTAATTCCACAGTTGACTTCATCACTGTTGTCATGGCAGTCGTCAACACCATCGCATCTGTAGCTGTTTGGGACACATTTGCCGTTGCCACAGGAGAAGGAGTTGGCTCCGCACTGCAGTGTGGGGGGCTCATTGGAAGGGTCCTCCACACATGTCTGTTGGTTGGGCGACAGCTTCATGCCATACGGGCAGCCACACACCCTCTGTGAGTCTGGGGCTGGGAAGCAGAAGTGGCTGCAGTCTCCATTAGGATTTGTCTGCCTGTTGCAGAGGTTGGAACCTAAGAAGGGGAGTAGAGGGTAATTACCAGGAATATGACTAACAAGTGGGAGCTGCAGCTACTCATGAATAGCAAAGTGAGACGAGGAGTGAATAAAGCTACTGACCAATCTGAGAGTTGGAGTTAAAAGACTTGACATGCATAATGTGGCTGATTCCTCTTCTGATTACGACCATCTCCCCACCATCGGTCTTGCGCACACGTACAATGCCACCCAGACGCCAGTCAGTAAAATATGCATAGCCTTCATGAGACATGAGCAATAGAGCACAACCTCAGTTATTTTATCTTTCATCACCTCCTGATAACAGTAATTGCTCTTTTGACAGGATAAGTATTTAAGCAAGGATGGCAAACCTATTCAAACACATTGTCCTGTGCAGGATCTTTATAGGCAACTTGTTGTTTATGCCAGGGCTTATTACCTTCAAATATGGTGAGGCCAAATGGATGGGAGATCTGGGTTATGCGGTCCAATGAAAGTCTGTTCTTTCCATCAAAACTGCTGTGCTCAATTTTGTCAAAGAAAGCATCCACCCAATATAGACGCATCGAGCTGGATGGAGAATAAAGCAAGGAGACAAGACAATGGGTTAAAAAAAAGAAAAATTATATCAATCTTGAATGTAATAAAGAAGGTGAAATGGTGAATTGTGGGACTGCTCTTTTTGGCGCATGGCTGTAGGACTTTTGGCTCACCTCCAGTCAATAGCTAGGCCATTTGGCCAGCCAAGAGTAGTGTTTACAATAGACAGGGCATGTGACCCGTCAGCCCATGCCCTCATAATCTTGGCTGGTCGGTACCAGTCAGTCCAAAAAATATACCTGTCAAAGCAAAATAAACAAGGATTAATGTCACATTTCATTCAAAAATCTACCTACTCTGAATACTTTGAAACATCTACCGTGGTGACAAAAACCCTATTTATTTAGATTTATTTTTGGATTTTTCTACCTTATAGAGCTTTTCAGTTTAAGCCAACTTCTTAGTGTTCGCTACAATACTGCCCTTCACGCTGAACTAATCTCAGCTGTTGGACACAGAAGCCTTATGACTTTGACGCTATTGGAAATAACAGCTTGTTCTAAATAAGGATTCCTTTTATCAGGTGGGGGCTTAATTACAGGACATTTAATGAATGGCTGAGTACATCTTACAGTGTGTAGTCATACTTCCCTATCCTTAAAAGCAAAAAAGATACAATACACATACAATTACTATAATAACCTCTTATATATTTTTTTTATCCATTTAGATATTCTAAACAATAATTTCACAGATTAAAGTATAGAATATCCAGCATTCACGGGTTGTAAACTGGCTTAAAGTTCTTTTATTCAGATATATTGGGGCGTCATGGTATGATGAATAGTAATATTGCCCTATACAATAAACCTAAAATGTGCAATTTTAGAGGTGGCCCTGCATTGCCCAAATAATCTCCTTGTGGAGGAGGGTTAGCAAAATGTCAATATTTGCTTTAAAGGAACAACAGCACCAAAATACTAATATTGTTTTCCTATCTAATATTGATTTACCCAATGAGAGGGTGCACCACAATGGCCCTCGGGTTGTTGAGGTTACGTATGATGGCTCTCCTGGACTTATCAGCGAGCCTCATGACAGATATGCTCCTGTATCGTGGGTCAGTCCAGTAGAGGTTTTTTGAAATCCAGTCGTAAGCCAGGTCCTCCACTCCATCCACTCTATTGGCTGCCAGTACCTCCCTGCCTGTGCAGATCAAAGGAGTCAGACCACCGTTTACCACAGAGATGAAAGAGGAACACATTTAAATAAATAGGCTGTCAGCTTGCATTTTCCCCATGTGGACCAGACAGAAAAAACTAGAGCAGCTCCAAAAACAACATCACTGATCAGAGCAGTGGTGTTTCTGCTTGCCGATTATCATATTAGTAACTGCTTTTCACTATTAAAGTGATCATTTAGAAACTAAACATCAAAACTGCTCGATAAAACACCCTTGAGTAGTCTGTTGTCAGCCGTTTTCAGCCATTTTCAGATGATTAGTTTGAGATGTAGGTTGATTATATGATCCATTTCCACTGTCCATTCACTCCCCCATTGTACCAGTCGGCCCCATCAGGCACTCCCTTAACTCCCTGTATAAGCCTGGCTGAATCACATGGTAGAGCTCTCTGCTAGGAAAGAAATTATCCAAGGATGTAAGCACAGGGAAAACACTGGAAACATTTTAGCTGCTGATAGATTTTCATACTCCACAACCACAATGTCTTTCCTTGTATTGTTATGTTGTTGTTAATATGTGAATGTCTACAGTAATAAGGATATTCTAGTTCGACTACAGCAACAGACATGATGCTCACCTGTCCCATTCACTTTCTGTTTGTAGATAATGTCTTTGGCTGTGTCTGAGAAGAAGATTGCATCGTCTTCGGCACTAAAATCCACCCCAACAAAGTAGGAGGGTGATCCAGTGACGGGCAGGATGATGTCTTCCTGAGAGGAAAGGTTGAAGGGGATCCCTCTTACAGCCAGCTGGCTGGAGAAGAGCAGAAACTGCCTCACAGCTGCAAATAGGATTACAGAAGACCTTTAGAAACAAAAGCCATCCATGCCAAAGATATTCAGCCAAACAAAAACATCATGACAAAACAAGTAAGGGTTACTCAAGATGAAACCATGGCTGGTTGCTGTATAGGTGAATTATGTATAAAAATATTGAGGTCTGTATTAAACAGAGGAGAAATGTTCTTTTACCCAAACATCGCTTTCCATCAGCATGTAGGTCATAGCCAATGCGACATTTGCAGCGGTAACCCAGTCCTCCATTGTCACTCCTGTGACTCAGAACACAGATCTGCTCACATCCGCCTCTGTCTACACTGCAAGGGTTTGGCACTGGAAACAACACAAAAAATTATGGATTGTGATCTTTGACTTTTGTGTCTGTAGCTCTTACTTTGGAAGTTACATGGCAAAAAATCTGGCTAAATGTACACTGCGCTACTGTAGCATGAACTGTGAGAACTACGAAAAACGTTTAGCTGCATCAGGACCACTCTGAACAAAAAGACTAATTTGGCTCAGTGAGAGGGGCTTACCGTGTGGCTGTTTCAGCTGATGTATCACTGCTACTCCATGCGGAGTTTGAGATGTACTGTAAACCACCTGAGGACTGCTGTCAGTGAACTTGTTGGCTTTCATCACAGCCATCTTGGTCCAGTCCGTGAAATAGACATTGTGCTCAAACAGACTGATGCCAAATGGATGTGGGACTACAGAACCTCCATGGACCACTGTTTTTCTATTTAAAAAAAAGGTGATGACACTGATATCTTAGAATATAAATGCAAAAAAAATTTTTTTAAGAATAACATATGACATATTTACCTGTGAAGGCCATCATATGTTGCAGTTTCGATGTAGTCATAACGACTGTCAACCCAGTAGATGCGCTTGGCCTCAATGTCCAGTGTGATACCAGCTGGCCAGCCCAGTTTACTCCCAATGATCCCGTAACGGTTTGTACCATCCATGAAAGCCCGCTCCAGGCCTGGTTGTCCATTCAGTGCCTCCCAATCTGAGAAGAACATATACCTGTGAAAGGAGGGGAAAAGTTTAATCTGCCAGTTTTCTCTGAGATGTGACTGTTATATGTGGACCAGTATGTATAGCTGGGCACACAGAAATAACATTACATGTATTCGCCTAAGAAAAAACATAGGAGACTTTCCCATTTTAATTAAGTGTCCACAGCATCACATTATATCTCCAGGAGGTTGTGGCTCTGCATCTCAACAGACAGCTACATTAATTTACGATATGTAATTCCTGTAGCCACCTGGCTCTCCTCCCCCCTTGAACTATACTATTGGATTACAATGAGGGTCATCACTTACATTGCTCCTCACTAATCCACCCAGGGCAATCTCCTAATCTCACACACACACACACACTATCCCCCATTTTTCCATGCCGATGGAGCACGACAGATACTGTATGTGGGGATTGGGAATGGGTGGACAGATGAATGGATGGAAGCTGGGAGATGTGCTTACCCAACAGTGGGGTCCACCGCCAGTCCTCTCGGGTTTCCAAGGTTTTCAGTGATGAGTGTGACCCGGTTACTTCCATCAAAGTCCACCATGTCAATCCTGTTGACGCTAGCCTCCACCACATACAGTTTATTGTTCACCCAGTCCACAGCCAGGTTCTCAGGGTAGTCAACTGATACGTTTAAAACCACCTGCACGTCGGAACCATCCATATCCACAGAAAACACCTGTAGACAAAAGATGCCATTGTTGTCAGGAAATGAGCTCTTAGGTGGTCACTGCATCCAGTAATAAAGAGAAAATATTAAAGGACAGGTTCAGATTTAATCAAGAGTATCTTAATACAATACTGACATGCATGCAAGTAGATTGGAAGTGTTATTGGTCACTGTAATTGTAACCCCTGTCCACATCCCTTCCTAGATTGATTTCAGTGTAAGTGATGGATACATATCCACAGACAGTCCTTGTTTGGTGTAAAAACTGCCTTTTTTTAAAGCAAATTTTCTTCTTTGTGCTGGAATGAACAGTGTGTCCTTGCTGAGTGACAGCAGAGCGACAGAAAAACAATGGGGGAATTTTGCACAGAAAAACACTGCAACTTTGGAAGATAGCCAATTCATTTGTCAGTCTTAGACTGCTGAGGCATCATTTTAACTTTAATAAAACCTTGAAATCAGTTTTACACACAGCATGGACCCTGAATTTTGTCCCCAATCAATTAAATTGCTTTGCGGCCAGAGCAGGAACAGGAGAAACAACAAGGGACAAAAACTCTTTCACTCTACATGTTAGTATCTTTTTTAGATAGACTTGAATGAAAGTCCACCTATCCTTTAAAGAAAGAGTATGATTGAGAGTAGTCTATGGCAGTTGAACTGTTGCAGGCAGGAATGCAAAGAAAAAAACATGTCTGTAAGGTGGTTTTCTGAACCTGCCACTCTGCTGATACTAAGATGGCACTAGTTTCTCAGACCAGAAGCCTTGGCACCATGCAGTTGGTTAGAGGGACACTGCTCTTAACAGCTCTACTTCTTTTGAAACAAGATCCAGAGGTCTAAAAAGCAGGATTTTCAACTGGCCTGTTTAAAGAGAAACTGAAGATGTGGAAATAGCCTGATTGTTTAACCTTTCCTGTTATATTCACAGGCCCCGTTTGTGCTCTCTCTGCTTTTAATCTGACATGCTGCCATGGAGGTGGCTGATATACAGAGATGCCCAGTCAGAGATGTGTCCTAGTCTTTCAGCCCAGTGGCTGCAGTTCAAACCATAGAGGAGCCAAGGCATAAGCTGAACAAAGACTTTCTAGATGGCCAAAGAATGTATATAGATGGACAGTGCCACTGAAAACAAATACAGCATGATTACTTCGAACAAGATCCAGTTACAAAAATTGCACCCTGGTATGTGAACATCATACCAGCCTATCAGACAGGTTTCAAGATTAGGCCATTTGGATTCCATTCCACATCTACTTCCCGTTCATTATGACCCAGCCGCAAAGGAGCCAACAGCTATCCCATTATTATAGTATCAACATTGCTGATATTTTTTAAGGATAATGGAGAAAAATCAGTCCTGGCCAGCTCCTGTCTAAGTCATGTACTTACTCAAACAAGAAACTGTTCTACTCCCCATAAAATGTTACCCAGACATAACAGACTGTTCTGGGGGGTAATGCCTTATGACTAACGTAGCAGTAAGAGTAAAAACGTAGAATATGTACACTGGTTAAAAATACCTTATTCTGAATGGTATCTGTCCAGAAGATCCTATGGAGATTATAATGGAAGTCCACTCCCACTGCAACCCCTCTGTTCTGTGAATGGATCAAAGTGCGCAGACTGTTGCCATGGATGTCACCTATTAGCAGGTCTCTGCCATTAGAAAATATCAAGGAAGGAACTCCAGCTACAGGAAAGAATATACAACAAGTCACAAAACACAGCATAAAGAAATCTTTATCTTTGAAATGCTCAGGTTTGAGCCAGAGCCTTATTTGTATTAAAACAGAAATCAGTTTTGTAGTATGTAAGCTCAACTAAAAGATCTTTGGGAAATTTACAGAATTTACAGAATAGTGACGGTAGGGGGGATTTATAGCCATTATCTTTTCAAACTCATTTCGCTAAAGCTAAAATCAAAGAGGTCAGCCTCTCAGTCAACACTCTTTCTATGTTCAGCAGGCAAGAGACTAACTAAAACAACATTCAGTACGCAGCAATGCACCACAAAGAAGCACAGACGCTCAGTGGAGCAGCCACAGCGGTCGGTAAAAAGGAAGGGGGTCTATGCTAATGGGCCTCATTTGGGCGATTCATTCTTACATTCAAAATCTGAGCATACTGTATGTAAAACAAACTGTTCAAACAGAGAGGAAATGACACTCACTCGAGACGTCAGCTCTGCAGTATCTGTGCTGCTCCAGTGTGTAGCCCTCTCGGCAGCTGCAGCGATGGGAGCCTATGCGGTCTTCACACAGCTGGTCACACACACCCCACATCGAACAGTCGTCAAAGTCTTCAGCATGAAATCAGAATCAAAGCAGATGAGAATTAAACACTGATTGGTTCTGTCACATTACATTATACCTACAATAGGTTTTTAAGAGACAACAAAAAAGTGTAATGAGGTGCAAGTCAATGATACTTCCTTTCGCTTTTTCTTACATTTTGCTGTGAGTCTAAAAAGTTTTTGCAATGTACTTTTGAGTCCAAACAAACAGCAGGTCTCATTCTCTGGGTCCACACAAACAGCAGATTTTATATGCACTGCTATAAACCTGATTTGAATTGAGAAGTCTCTGGTCAGGATCAGAATGTGGATGCACTGCAAGTGTAAATGGTTACATGCACAAAATTCAAGTCTTATTTAGGTGAAACTGTCTCTCTGTACTTGTGGCGTCCTGTGATTAAGGACCTCTGTTGTTCCACTCTTAGGCAGAAAATCCCAAATAAAAGTTATGAAAAGACTCACCCACTGCCAGTAATTGCTTACTTTATCAATTGAGCAAAAGCAGAAAAAATACATGGGATAGTGTCAAACATCCCAAATTATCCTTACCATTGTACTACAAGAATTCTCAAACGTTGGGCTATGCTGCAGTTACGTTCATGAAGGATAAATACCTATACATGAGCGACTATTGTTGCTGCTGACAATGTATCCAGAAGGACAAGAACAGGTTCCTCCTTCAGGAGAGGCATGACAACGATGTTCACAGCTTAGAGAGGCACATCTCCAGATACCTGTTCCAACACAGAAGCCAGAATAGTGAGGAAGATAGTTCAGTGGCACAGTTTCTGCGATATCAGATGTTCTAATGTGTATTTGACACTAGCTTTGTTGGTACTAACTGCAGTTGCGGGCAACAGTGGTGTTAGTTTCATCCTCTCCCTCGGGACAGTGAGCTGTCCCATCACACAGCTGATCCATGGGGATACACAGGCCAGAGGATGGACAGGGCCATTCTCCTGGGTAGCACTCTCTCGGCACATTATCTGTAGTCAAAACCAATTAATCTTACACATAAAAAAGAAATACAGCAAAAAAACAGCACAGGAGAGGGCTTTAAACACATCAGACTGTTTGGAATTGAAAGATATTCAGCTAGTGAGGTGTGTGTTAGGGACAGGCAGCCTCCACTGGAATGTGGTGCTGATCTTAAGAAAATTGTAACTGGGACTTCATTGTCAGGGAAATTACTGTCACTTTAAATCGATGCAGGGGAATGGAGCTTGGAGGGGGTCACATGGGGGCTCAGAGGGCTTCTGCAGCCCATCCTCTAAAAACACACACTCTTCACAGCCGTGTGAAGGAATTCTAAAGCCCTTTGGGGGGCTGCGCAATCTTGTGCCACAAAGAGGCATTTGAATAACACACTTAAAGGAGCACAGGCATAGCGTCTTGCTATCCCGAATCGACCATGGTGACTGGAGATGAATCAGGTTCACACAGAGAGCTCCAGTTGTAACCCATTCTGGTGTTCTTTAACCAGCCAAATGTCTAACATTACTGGTCCTAACAGTAAAAATAAAGTACATTTATGAGAACTGGTTAACAATGATCCATACCACAGCCTTTCTCATCAGCATTGTCTTCACAATCATCCTCTCCATCACAGAGCCAGACTTGATGGATACAGCGACCACTGGGGCAGGTGAAGTAGTTCCCTCTACATGTAGGATATGCTGTAAGTGAGTTTAGAGACTAAGTTATTTGTTTATTTATCTGGGCAAAGATGAGAGCCCTTAGACTCACAATGAGGTTGGATTAAAGAGGAAAAGAGGATATAGAGACAGAGGCTACATACTGCAGTTTAGCTCATCACTTCTGTCTCCACAGTCGTCGTCATGGTCGCAGACGTAGCGGTGAGGAACACACACTCCATTATGACATTGAAACAGGCCCGTGTTGCAGTGCTGTGCTAAAGAAAACACAAAACAACAGAAATAGACAAAAAGAAGCATTTAGTGATGCTACTTTTTTGTGCACTGCTGCGGCACAGCCCAAGTGAAAGTTGTTTGGAAATGCCTGTTTCTAAAATTGACTGGTTTCTTACTGCAATTGGCCTCATCAGAGCCATCACGGCAGTCAAGTATCTGGTCACATCGCTGAGTCCGGTTGTAACAGGCCCCATTAGCACATCTCAGCTGTGTGCACTCGGGGTAATCTGAAAGATTAAATCATCATCAGGGAAATGCTATGCATTCAAATCAGCCTGACAACTGTGTTCCTTTCAGCTCTTAAAATGTGAAAAGCTCAGTGAATGGGAAGGATAAGAGACTAAAATTTAACGCCACCACCATAACAACAGCAGTCGCCAAAGCATTCTTTATGCAATTGTGAGATTACCACAGTGTGTAGTGCTGTGAGTCTACCATGTCGGCACAATAATGGCATAGCAGCTGAACTTCAGCTTGACTAATCCACCAAGGAATCTGCAATCAACCTCTGACAACAAGAAGCATATTGTGGCCCATTCTGTCAGTCAGCGAGACTCTTAATCTTAACAAATTGATTAAAATGCCACAGGAGCCTGAGATAAAAAAAAAAAGGGAAACCACCCTGGAGAAGACTTACGGCAGTTTCTCTCATCAGATCCATCTGAGCAGTCCGCCAGACGGTCACATCGGTATTCTCCTGGGATGCACGCCCCATTACTGCAGCTGAACTGGCCACTGGTGCACGTCCTTCCAGCTGGGGACAGGTTGGAGAGTGATTTATTTAGCAGCACATAGGAAGGTTTCTTATATATAAAAATAAAAATGAAAGTTGATGTACTTAAAATATATAGTAAGTACAATACAGCAATTAAATCCTTAACCTCCACAGACACTTTGACAGGCTAATTTCTAAAACTTATTTTTCAAAAAGACAGACCTTCGTTCAGGATTGCAATAAAAGTGCTACGGTTTCTTTGATGCCAAAACTGAGGAAATGTGTAAAAATTGTTTTAAAAAAACATCGACATTACACACAATATTAGTGTAATTTAATGTTGCAACCACGAAAATTAGCATTCATCATTTCAGTTAAAACAAGTGTGGTATGATTTCACTGGAAGCACTGAAGAGTGTGTTTTATCTGACTCTGAAGCTTTTCAAGGGATCTATTAGAAATATACGGGTTCAGGTGGTTAGGTTTCAACTCATGTGAAACACAGTTAGAACAAAGACTTGACACTGTAAAATTTACTCACGACAGTGTTGCCTCTCATCTGAGCCATCCTCACAGTCTTCCTCATCATCGCACACCCACACATCTGGGATACACTCGCCGTCACTTAAGCATTGGAAATGACTGTCATCACACGTTACCTGAGCTGTTGGAACACACACAGAGCATTTCATTATTTATAACAGTTGAGTTAAATCCACTGTTAGAGAGTTAATATGTACATTTGCTCAAGAACACTACTTTAGTACAATTTTGAGCTACTTCTTTTACATACAAAATATAACCAATTAGTGAAATATGATGGATGTACTGTTATAGATTAAACTAAAGAGGATTACTTTTAATTTTGATACTTAAAGTACATTTCGCTAATAACACTTATGTATTTTTACTTAAGTAAAATTTTGAAAATTTAAGTAAAGGATCTAAGTATTTCTTTCACCTCTGCTGTAATTCAGATTGGAATGAAACATCCAACAAGTATCATAAATATTCCAACCCTCTCAGGTAATATATTGGCATACAGTGTCAAACAATGAGTAACTCACGGCAGTCGTGTTCATCAGAGTCATCCACACAGTCTGATGTCCCGTCACAGTGCCAGTCACCTGGAATACATCGGCCTGTCCCACAGCGGAACTGCCCCAGTTCACATCCTACACACAGTGATAATTTGGCATAATTCGGTTCTTCATTTCAAGCTTTTTCTTACATGCTATCAATTTTTTTATCCAGTTATTATTCTTCATAAATGTTTTTTAATGTTGATGGAATTATTATTAGTAATAATGTCATGATACAATTCAGTCATTTGTCATTCTGGCATTCTCAAAATGAATTCTTAAATACTCTATATTTAATAAAAACATGGCATAAGGGGGCAGGGATGTCTTCCACTGACGAAGCATGCTGTTAATAGCATTGACAAGCCTTGGAGACAAGCGTGCCAGCCATCCTCCCGACAGTTACACAACCTTCACCGCACTCATCCTGAGCCTCCTTTTGATGTTCTCGCTGAGTGGCATGTGTAGAGATAAGGTACCACCACTCTACCTTCCCTGACATTTTCCAGGAGAGATTGATTCAGGCAGCATAGTTTAGTGGCAGAGCACTCCATCAGACCCGTCCAAATAGGAATGTGTAATTCTGATTGTCTCTCTGACAGCCTGATTTATGGTGCATGCTGTTCCTGTCCGGCCTAAAATGTAATTGGAATAAATAGTGGTACTGGGTGGTACCGCAACCATTTCAACCCAAATTCTTCATGAGAAGAGCTGTGAGGTGGTGATGGCTGGTGCACGCTTGGGGTTGGTGGTCTATCTCTGTCCTGCCTTATCCAGCATTTTGGACACATTCTTTCCTCTTGATCAAGTAGCCCCATACACTCACAGCAAAATTAACAGCCTATTAACAGATTGGATTAGCCTATCTAAAATCAAATAGTGCATTACCCCCATGCTATAGCTATAAAAAACCTCTGTAATGCCTTAAGCTACTAAGATATATAGAGACATGTTGCAAAAGTGTTAAGCCTTCATGTGTGTTTACCTGAGAAACTGTGAGTAAAAAAGTAACAATTTAAAGGTAAACTACTAAAAATGTATTGCCTGCAAACCAAGCACCTATTTGAGTTTAGAGTCAGGGTTTATCATCTCTTTGATGTGATGCACCCCTTTAAAGATGGATCACTTCCACAACAGCTGTGGGGTCACTGCATGTGTTACTGCACTAAAAGCCTTGCATATGCTCCCATCAAGAATCTTTGTCTCAGATTAATTAAAACCAACATACTGCTTTACGACCAACCCAAAAGAGGCTGCATATTTAACTCCTACAGCAGCTATCCAGGAAGCGAACCTTTTTTTCCTGCTCAGTTTACTAATGATAAAATTGCTCACAATCTACTCAAAGGGAGCCTTTGTTGCAAGGCAGTGATCCCAGAGGTTTCAGCATCATCTATAGCATGGCAGCAGGGACAAGTGTTGCATACAGTATAACAATGGCTAAGAGATGTGCTCTATTTAACAGAAACACAATATTTCCCCAGAAAATGAGGGATATGTTCAGTACATTTAAGTATTACATGACAACATTATTGTAAGTAAATAAATATCAAATACACAGTTATGACATTAAAATAATAATCATAACATTTTTAAAAAACAAAATTGAACTAAAAAAAAAAAAGAGCTAAACAAATAAACAAAATCTGCTTCAGAATAGATCTAGATGTTTATAGTTGTCATACATTCAGACCTAGGTTGACAACTTAAAACCATGTACGCCAAGGAGAAACCAATCTGCTGGAAGCTTTCAAATGCAGCCAGTGTTCCCTGACAGTATTACCTCTGGGAAAGGTGACAGATACACTGAAGCTGAACCTTTCAACAGCACTATCTTGTGTGACGGTTCTCCTTACATTCTGAAAAGAACATTGTCTTTGTAACTTTTCCTTAATCCTAAAATTTATATGTCTTCATCCAAAATCAAAATCACAATTTGACTATGTCAGTAAATATTAGATAAAAGACACAGTGAGTGATGCAAATCTGCTAATAAGAATGTTTAGTTTCAGTCTGATGTGGAGTTCCTTTTTTTGTTAGTGTTTTCCCTTCTCTTCTTTCTAGCCTTGTCTTTTCTAATTAGCAACTTAAACCCACAGCAGGAGAGAGCGCCACACTATCCATGCAGGAAGATAAGGCACCCTACTATTGCCCAACAAAGAGGAGCAGTAGAGGAATTTTCATTAGAATGAACCCCCCCAAACGCCTTAAACCCCACTGTGAAATTACAATGGCACAAAAAAGGTGCCAGCAGGGATGCAAACTCATAACTGGAAGTGTCACCCTAGAAAAGCCAATTTGCAGATGGACAGTGGAGAGTACAGTAAGACTTACGTCCTGTGATAAGGTAAAACAAAAGTGAAACATAAGCTCCCCTCTCAAGGCCACCCATTAGGAAAACACCTGTGTACTGCTGCTGAAACTCTCTGAATATCTTACTTGTCCCGTGGGGTGCCTGAGAGATGTCTTCAGGCTTTCATCAATATCGTCTTGTTTTGGCGCAGCCCTCTGCACTCACTGAATGTGTGTAGAGAAAAGTAGTGAAAACGGCTGCTGGCAGCATGAAACGCTGGACCCGTCCATGCTGTCAGAGCGAAGTGCTGCTGCCTATTTCATATGGAAATCAATGCGGCAGAATGCAGTCAATTGCCAAACAAGTGACTTTGGCTCTTACTGCTACACACAAAACAGTGAAAACCAGAGGGGCACTGGCAGTGGCATGGGAGCAAAAGGAAGAAATAAATAAAGTGAGAAATAAAGCCTTGGTCTGGTTAGATTTAAGGAAGATTCAACATGATTTTTGGTTCGTGCCTTAACAAAAGCAATAGTGAAACACATCATAAATGAAGTTGTCACTATGCAATGACACAGGCACTGGACAACAAATTTTTCCTCTGTACAGTGAGTCACAGCTCACCAGCTGCTAGTTGGAGGCTAAACTCCATCCTCAGTGTCTGTAACCTAGACTGAGGGAGCTGCAGGAAAAGAAAGGATTTGCTCTTGATTTGTGCCAACTGCGTTCTTGTTTCTAACGCTGTGTTACTGTTGCACAAGGATTTAGGCTCCTACACCGGAAAGAAGCCGGCATGTGTGAGGTTTAATATGCACATGTAGGCCAAGTTGGTGTGTCTTTAAAAGTTGAAAATAATATTTTTAACAATGCCGTGACAGACTCAAACTCAAACTGAAAATAGGTGTGATCAAATCAAGACAGTCCAGCCCCGCACCTGACCAAAATACAAGCAGACTAAAATTACACTAACAAACATGTTGTCTGTATTCATTATTCTGTTTCATATTCCTTTTAATTTTTAACACCATAAACGTTCTTACTGTGCACTTAATAGGTTATCAAGATATCAGTGGCTATTGATTAATAGAGAAACAACTCAATTTACTGACAAAACATGTCTGGAACAGCAAAAATGACAGAGGGTAGTTAATAAAATGTCAGAGGGTAGCTAACAAACCAGCACCATTAAATCCCCTCAGACTGTCACATTAGCTATTATTGCCAGTGTGAGCATTTTGCAGCAGTATCGAGGATAAGGCCTGGATAATGTGTTACAGAAGGGTGGGGATGAAACAATTATCAAACTTAAGGATTTTTGTGGAGGATCAAGCAGAGATTAGAGAAAACACCCTGCCCCCTCATAGCAAAACTGCATAAATAAACCATTACTAATCTCTTCAGTATATTATTAAGTGACATATCTTTCAATTTGATTCACACACGACCAGAGTGTTTTCAGGAAGCACCTGATACTATTCTATTGCAGTGTTTACTGTACCCATTTATCATGCATTATTAAAACTTCAGGTTAGAAGTAAGTGGTGGAACATCATCACAACCTACAAGACTACATGCAATTTTATTTAAGCAGTCTACAATAGTGTCTGTTAATCACAACGGATCAGTGCTAATAATCAACATGAACATGCTGACAAAGTCTACTGAGACACTGTGGTTTTAGCTAAGTCATCATTTTGTTCACTTCAGTTGTCATCAGCAAATTTCAGCTACAAGTACTGAGACTGCTGCGATTCAAAGGAAATGCCAAGTGATTTTTTTTTTCAAATGCCAAATGCCACAGCCTCAGTATCAACACGATTATATTGTCTTTTTGGCATGCAGAGTTCACCTTTTTTGTTTTTGTTTGTCTGTTAGCCAGTGCGGAAATAGGCCCAGGATGTTTCATAATAAATAAATAAGAAAGCTGTAGCTGTGACTCGTACTCTTGGGTACAGTTTCTTTTCTTAACTCCAAACTGCTCCTTAGGTAGAAATGGTTCCATTCTGCAGCACCTGCAGTGTAATTAGTTGCTTGATTCACACTAAGGAGCTTACGTACTAAGAGTTGAGCAAAAAGAAAGCAGATTACAATTTGAGAAGTAGGATCTAGCTGGGCTACAAACAAGAGACAAACACAAAACTGTCATGTATAAAGAGCAGTATCTGAGCATTTTGTCTGTCTCTGTCTTACAATTGGGAATAAAGTTCTTCCTCGAGCTGCAATCAAGTTTGAATCAGTGGTCTGCGGCGTAAAATCGAATGAGATTTGTACCAGTAGCTCTCAGTCCTCACAGATTGTCTGTAAGTCACATGCTCTTTTCTGTTACCTAGCAACAGTAAAGCTCAGGGAAAAGTTCTTCAAGAGAACTTCCAATCTGTCTGAGGAAGGCTTTGTGCTCAACCTTTAAAGTAATACTATGTGGTAAAACATTTAGATCCAGAGCCAGAATTACTGTACCTATTGGCCACATCAAAATTACTGGAAGATATAGTGTCGCTCCATTAAAGCAGTGGCTTTTTGGGTCATCAACAAGGTTATTTTCATGTGTTCAGTTGATTTAGCATCTTGAACTGTACTCATTAGGTGTATACTTTTATAAATGTGTAAAACACATTTTAAGTCAGCAAAAATTCAGCTTAAGTTTATATGCACAGTAGCCTAAGTGGCTTGTTTTGATTGAGCAACAAGTGCAATGGGTGAATCAGTGGTAGCTCAACAACAACAGTTCCCCAATGAATCATTTAACTGCCAGCCTGTGTGGACAGAAAAAAGAAAGCAGGAGATAACAAAATCACACTACTTACCTTCAGAGTGGCACCATCTAACACAGCACATGGAGATGAGAATAAGTTGAAGTAGCAGTGCTCTCCACATTCTGGCTGGTCCGTCCAGCTCCGCTGTGCAGATGGAGGAGCTGTAGGGACTGAGGCTGGGATGCTGTTGCTTTCCTCTGTCTGTCTTTCTTGGCCCGCTAGTTGATGAAAAGGGGCGTGCACAAAGGCCAGGACAGCCGCTCCCCCAACCCAGCCTCGGCCCTCCAAATAAATCCCTCTGGCCCTGGAACCTGCATAATGCCATGTAGGGTCCGAGTTGTCCCGGGTGCCAGTGATTTTTCACTCGCAGCGGGCTATGGGCTCTGTTTATTTGTCCCACTCTGTAAAGGGGTTGTCTACGGTATCCTGTGAGGAAAATAATGATGGGAGTAATAAAAATGTAAAACTAACTAAAGTTTTTAATTAGGGTGTCCAGAAGGCCTAGACGTAATCCCCATGTGTCTGGCTCGAGCCCGACCAAGGAGCCTTGCTGTATGCATAACATTCACTTCCCCACATTGAGCTTTATGTTCACATACGACAGCAAAATTGTCAGTCATTGTAAGCGTGTTTAACTTGATATTAAACCGTTTACGTGTTGTTAAACTGATGCAAGGGTTAAAAGTCACAAATTGCCATAAATTCATTATCAGGCCCTGGAGGTTTAATGTACGGCCATGTCCTCAAAGATTTTTAAAGAAGCTTATGAATTTAAAAAAAAAAAAAAAAAATTAACGGAAAAGCAAAATCTGACAATAAAAAGCGACCTTAAGGCGACAGCTACCACTCAATAATTGAGTAACTAATAATGTACCAAAATGAAACAGGACTTAAGCAACATAGGAAAACTATACTACTGCTTCCACCATGATTATTCGAGATGTGCATTACCGCTACCGTTGGTGACTGATAAGAAGACGAACACCGCCATCACGCGTCCGAGCAGCGGCACAAACGTTCCTTCTACCGCAGCTACAAAAACAGAGAGGGCCGCTCGAATATGGTTGCCATTAGCGACCGAGCAACTGAAACTCCGAAATACTTCCTACGAAAAAGTGGAACTGAGCAATGAGTAAAAAATAACACGTACAATCGGGAATAGGCCATTACTCATCATGTCCACTCCTCCGAGAAATGCAGAAAACTTCATGAACACGACGGAGGTACAGTATGTAAAAGTTAATGACGTCAGCAATAAATCTGTGCAAGTCCACCGTTTGCTAATGAGTCTGCAGAAGACTAGTCATTTCACATTTAATCTCAAATTATGCTACTGTCACAACTGTCACATAATCTTATACGAGTGGTATTAAAATTAAGTCTTAAAGTCTACATTAACTTTAAATTTAAAAACAGCTAAGTTAGTAAGGTGTAAAATGCAGTTGAGGTAAACTAGCAACTGTCAACTGTCCAGCAAATTTTAATGTCTTAAGATACGCCAAACTTAACTTATTTTCTTCTAAAAGGATCCAATTTGCAGATATTTGTGAATTTATTTTTCTTTTTAAGCATGCATGGCTGGATTAACCTAGAATTTGTTGTTGAAGTCCCATTCATTTGCATTATAATTACAAGAAATTCAGAAATCTTTAGTTGATTAACAGAAATTTATTGGCAGCCATTTTTTATAGTTGGTATAATCCTCCAAGTCAGTTTGAAGACAAAATGCCAAACTTGACTGGTGTCAGCCTCTCACATGTGAATATTTTTTCCTATGATAGTTAACACTAAATTGCGGGGCTTTTGACTGTTGAATTATTTTATGTAAAGTATCTCAATAATATTGATATCAGTGTCAGCCTCAAAAACCCCAAAATCAGTCAAGCTTTAGTTTTAAGCTGCCACAAGTGCCTGTCACTCATGTTTTAACACTGGACATTTGCCCTTGTTCCCAGGATATGGACATTATTCAGAAGTCACTGGACAAACTTCTAAGTTTTTCTGCAGAGGATATGACAGAAACAGAAATGCTGCGGTCCAGGATAGATGAACAGTCAAATCTGATCTGCATACTGAAAGAGAGAGCAGATGAGCTGCTTTTGCGATGCCAAGCCCTGCAAAAAATCAACACAGAGCTGGAGGACAGTTTAACAGACTGCCAGAAAGAACTGGGTGGCGAAAGAAAGAAAGCAGAGTTATTAGAGAAGAGATTTATGGATTTAGCTGCCAACAATCAAGCCATTATTGCTTTCATGGAAGAATACAAAAGTCTGAATGCCCAGTTAAAGGTGGAAAACAAACAGCTGCAGTCAGAAAATGACACACTTTTCTCCCAAAAATTACAAGATAAAGAAGTGTTTGTGCAAAAACTGATGCAAGATATCAAACTGCTGACAGAGAATTACACAAATAATGAAAATGAATATCGGTAAGTTTTTCTATTTGTATCAGGCTACAGAAACTCAACATTTTTAACTGATTAATCGTTCAAGTCATGTATCAAACTGCTACCAATCATTCACTGGTTTAAGCTTTTAAAATGTGAGGATTCAGTTATTCTGTTATGTTTTCTGATTACAGAACTGTAAATCGAATATCTTTGGGTTTGTGGATTGTATATAAGCAATTTCAAGATGTCACCTGGGGTTCTGGAAAATTGTGATGGGCATTTTTCAGCATTTTATAGACTATTGAAAAAAAAGTAATCAATCTAGATAATAAGTAACTTAAATATTTAACAATTAGTTGCAGCCATAGTTGCTCATTATTTAACATTTACTTTACACTCATCATTTTGAAGCTGTATTTTACATCTATGTTTAAGGGAGAAATTAGCTGAATACCAGTCAAAACTCCTGCAACAGGCAACTCAGCATCAAGCCAAGGAGGCATTGCTACTTGATCAATTACATGATGCTCAGCAACAGCAAAGAGATGCTGTAGATGCGTGCAAAGGTGGGTGGTAAATATTTTATCATTCTCGAGAAATAAAAAGCACTTGTAGTATTGTGGCCTTCTTTCCACAATCAGGTATGAAGCTGAAGCTAGGAATGGCAGAAGAAAAGCATGCTTTGAAGGAGATCAACACAAGAGAAAGCATAACAAGCCTTGCCAAAGAGAAGGACAAACTATTGTCTCTGTCTATGGAAAGAGGGAGATTGATACAGGTGATCTACTAGAGTATTTGTTCACTTCACTGAAATTACAGCTTTGTAAAGAATTAACTAATCACTTCATGTACGTATGAATTGATTACATACAGGAGAAACAAGCGAAAATCCAGCAGCTGGAGAGGAAATGGAAAGAAGAGAAAAAATCCCGGGCTGAAGCAGAGAATAGGTAAATCATGTATCAACAATCTTTCTCATTGCACTGCTTGAGTATAACAAGTATCTCAATCTAAATTTGTCCTTGACCTTGCCTCAGGTTTGAACAGGAAGCAGAAGCAGTTAATGCAGATGTAAAAGTGAAGTCTCTCCAGTGTGCTCTTGATGAATCCACAGGAAAGTATGAGAAGCTTAAAAAGGTTTGTTGAAATCTGCAGTATCGAAGAGTGAAATCGACAGTGGCCTACATCGAGTTAAGAACACAGTCAACATGTTTTCGTTTCCAATTACTTTACAGGATTTCGAAGCCTTCAGAGAACACAGCGCCAGTCTCCTTACACAAGAGAGAGAACTGAATAAGAAACTTCGCCACATGATAGGCTAAACCTTAGTATTATGTAAGTGTTATGTCTTCTTACCAATGAGACATGTTTTCATTAAAACAAATTTTTCATTTTCACCAAGAATCTTTGCTGACTGACGGTGCAACTAATGGGAAAAAAACCATGACAAAAAAAAAATTTATATATCACAATGTCATTTTTTAATTTCATCTTCGCCTTTCCAGAGAAATGGAACCACAACACAACATACTTAGCATGACACCTTAGAAGTTCCTCAAATAGAAATCATACTGTACAAATATTTATCTCATAAAACTTTCCAACCTTGCAGATAAATCACTTATGAATGCTCCTCTGCCAGTTTCTCAGCCTTTTGGACTACTTCTTCGATGGGACCCACCATGTAGAAAGCTTGCTCCGGCAGGGCATCATATTCACCTTGAAGAGAGAAAAGAATAGCCATTACTATTAAATTTCCATTAAGTTCATCCCATTTAATAATATTTTGGCCTTGGTGCAGCACTCTACCTCCTAGAATGCTCTTGAAGCCTTTGATTGTTTCCTTGAGAGGCACCAGCTTGCCCAAGTGGCCAGTAAAGACCTCTGCTACCTGGAAAGGCTGCGACAAGAAACGCTGGATCTTGCGAGCGCGAGCTACAGTTAACTTGTCTTCCTCAGACAATTCATCCATACCCAGGATAGCAATAATGTCCTGCAACGATTTGTAATCCTAAAAAACAAGAAAAGTTTAGCCGTTATACAAAATTTTAAGTTTAGTTTTGGATTGCAGAAATTGTTGACAATCATTCAAAATTTGTTAACATCCAACATGAGGCTTGCCTGAAGAATCTTCTGTACACCACGAGCCACATCATAGTGTTCCGCCCCAACAATGTTGGGGTCCATGATGCGGGAGGTGGAATCCAGAGGGTCCACAGCAGGATAGATACCAAGCTCAGCAATAGCACGAGACAGCACAGTTGTTGCATCCAAGTGAGCAAAAGTTGTGGCAGGAGCAGGGTCAGTTAAGTCATCAGCAGGCACATAGATAGCCTGCAACACAATTAACAATTTTAGTACAAATAATCAAGAAAAAGCAAGAGTGTGCTGACATGTGATTAGCATCTTGTGTCTTCTCACTTGTACTGAGGTGATGGAGCCCTTCTTAGTGGTGGTAATTCTTTCCTGCATTGTACCCATATCAGTGGCCAGAGTAGGCTGGTAACCCACAGCAGAGGGGATACGACCCAACAGGGCAGACACCTGAAGAAAAATTACACAAATATTCATACACAAGATTTATATGCAACAACATCTGCAAATAATGAAAAAAAATCTATGTGGTATTATGAACCTCTGATCCAGCCTGGGTAAACCTAAAGATGTTGTCAATAAAGAGCAGCACATCCTGTCCCTCCTGATCACGGAAGTATTCAGCAACAGTCAGACCGGTAAGAGCAACTCTGGCACGGGCACCTGGGGGCTCGTTCATCTGACCGTACACCAGCGCTACCTGAGGACATGAAGTTTAGCATGAATTAAACACAGAATAGATTTACATGAATCCCATCCAAACTGATAAACTACACTTAACATCACGTGCTACGCTGTGCTAAGGATCTTAATTAGAAAAGCTAAACTGTGCTAAACTTTAACAAATAACAGTTTTAAAGGAATTGAGGTTGTTACCTTTGAGGTGGTGTCCTTCAGGTTAATGACACCGGACTCAATCATTTCATGGTACAAGTCATTTCCCTCACGGGTTCGCTCCCCCACTCCGGCAAACACAGAGTAACCACCATGTGCTTTGGCTACATTGTTGATCAGCTCCATAATTAATACAGTCTTGCCGACACCAGCACCACCAAAAAGACCTGAAGAAATGCAGCATGCAAAATAATCAATTATCATGACAAGCATGTTTGAAAATTTGATTGTTGGCAAAAAATAAATAAATAAAAAAAATTCAAGAGGGTAATTATGATCCACCAACCAATCTTTCCACCCTTGGCGTAGGGTGCCAGCAGATCGACCACTTTGATGCCAGTGACCAGGATCTCCTGTTCCACACTCATGTCTGTGAACTCAGGGGCTTCGGCGTGAATAGGAGCAGTCCTGCAAGATAATAAGCATCATGATTAAATATACGATTTATAGGATATATTTTTATTGTCAAATCGCAAGAAAAGACCCAAGCCACCAAAATAACAAAACGATGGCCGTGCAGCTGCCACAGACAGGGCAGGGAAGTCAGAAATACTTTAGAGACTGACCAACACAATGTTGGTTTTGGTATTGCCATTGGTTTTGTTGACATCAAGAAAACTACAGAATAACTCCAGCACTGTGATCCTATCAATACTTACTGTTTGGTGCTAATTGGTCCCCTTTCATCAATGGGTTCTCCAATGACATTCATGATCCTGCCCAAGGTCTCAGGGCCCACAGGGATCCTGATGGGGGCTCCGGTGTCCAGAACCTTCTGACCACGTACTAGACCCTCTGTACCGTCCATGGCAATAGTCCTGACTGTGTTTTCACCTGGAGAAACACACAAGGAGAGACAGTAAAGACAATGTTCAAAGTTCATTAACAGGTACCCAAACAGTGATTTGTCAAGTAGTATTTCAAACCCAAGGATCACCCTAACCCACTCACCCAGATGCTGTGCCACCTCAAGCACCAGCCTGCTCTCACGGCCAGCCACCTCAAGTGCATTGAGAATGGGAGGAAGGCCTTCATCAAACTGGACATCCACCACAGCACCAATCACAGCAACGATGCGGCCATTGGCCAGTGCAGCCTGAGCAGCTGGGGCAGCATAACCCCTGCCTGGGAGGACAGTGACAGGAAAGGAAAAGGACAACATATTAAACTTGACTTCACATGAAACAGCAGCAACTAGATTTGAAAAATAAAAATATTTCTAGTCACTAAAAAAAAAAAAAAAGAGAATAAAATATGATCAGTATTACCCATGTGAGTAACACAAAATCTACAAGACAGAATATGATAAATATACATATTTTGGTGTGTCATGATAGCATCACCCATATTTTGTTGTCACTGAAACTCTAGAGTTGAAATGTTCAAACATGAAGTGAGTCAAACATTTGACTTGTACTGAGCTACTTTGAAAGGTCATTGAATGGAGTCAGAAAACAGGAGAATGACTGGCGATACACAGTGTGACTGAAGTAACATCATGACCAAATACAAACTTAATTTAGCAGCTGTGATTGAATAAAAATCACTTGATCGCAAATAAATGAGAGAGAATCCATGGTAAAGTTGAGGCCTGACCCACCCTGCATGCATCCATTTGTGTTAGAGACAAGTCACGGGACATATAATCCTGACAGTCGACCCATGTTTAAAAAGTATGCACTTACTCAAATTAAGAGCTGCATGTCTCGCACTGATCGTCTTTAAAGAGTTAATCCCAGGCTTAAAAGCCTGCAGAGCCCCGCTGCAGCACCGTCCCACAGCACCCAACATGATTAAGATGGCTGAAGGTGAAGGCACACACTGGGCTACGGACGATTTTATATCGCTGAACCCAACGGCTAAACTGAGCATGCGCACCCTGTCGGGATTTTATCCCTTCACTTACCGCAGGAGGGCAGCACTCACCTGTCTACAACTTTCCCCAATACCTCGACTTCATCAGCTGCGTCATGCTGCATTAAGATCCAGTGGGTCACCCAATCTTAAGAGATTTGCAGTCTTGAATGTGGTAAGTAAAGCAGAACATCACCCAAATATTTCTATAAATACCACTATATTGAAAATAGAAGCAATTTGGTGGGTTTTTGTATGTATGTTCCTCAGAGTACTCTGTAGGTGTTATTTTACACACTCAGCTGTTTCTTTACTCTCCTTTTATAGAGGGCCGGCCTGAATGTGCCGTTAAGTTAGTTTTATTTCAGAGAACATTTCAATGTGTCTGTAGCACAGACTGTATATGGTCTGTAGAAACAATGTATATCACATTTCTTAGAGACTTATAATCTCAAGTATACTATAAATCTTGTGGAAACTCGTGCCTAAGATTTGAAATCCTACATCATGCATTTGTATAAGCACTAATCTTCGGTGCAGAACCCTGACCCACGGTGTTTTGTGTAAAGTTATACATCAGTGATAGAATCAGTGGGTTGGGAATTTAAGGTAAACACAAGAAACTTGTGCTACAGAAAATGGATCAGACTCAGTGAATAGCTCCCTAAGCTTAACATCCTAAGTCCTATGATAAGTATTAATTTGGCTACACAGACTAATGAGCAGTGATAACTAACATGTCTTTGGGGTCATCAGGTGGAAACCTCGTTTCACCAGTGTTTCGTCTAGTTGGTCCCACGACACCTCCAGGAGGCTAGACAGTGATCACTGGCGTCCCAGAGTCACTCCCCTAATGCCAGCCATCACTGCTCCTCACACCATGACTATTTTCTCCTTTATCTTGCCTATGCTACCACAAACAACATCATCAACTCGGACAAAACACACTAGCAGATTCAGCAAACAAACTCCCCTAACCAGTCAGAGAAAGTGGCGGCCATTTTGAATGAGGGCGGTAGAGAGGGAGGATAGGATATTTTGCAGAAGGTAATAGTGACAAACCAACTTTTTGGCTCAAATACGTTTTAAAAAAACTGAAGATGAAATTCAGTGTCCGGACCCCTTCTTGACATTTTGTTATGTTGCAGCCTTATACTAAAAAAACAAATAAAATTTTTATAATTTTTTGCAAATTTTATTAAAAAGGGGGAAAAAAATGAAAAATTAAAACAGGTATTCAGACTCTTTGCTACGACACAAGCTCAGGGGCTTCAGTTTCTCTTGATCATCTTTGAGACGTTTTCTACACTTTGATTGGAGCCAAGCTGTGGTGAATTCAATTGATTGGACCTGATTTGGAAATGCACACACCTGCCTATATAAGGTCGCACAGGTGACAATGCATATCAGAGCAAAAACCAAGCTATGAGGTGGAAGGAACTGCCAGCAGAGTGCAGAGACAGGATTGTATTGTGGCACAGATCTGGGCACTGAACTGTTCAATGTTACAATAATTACTTACTGTGTGGTGCTGGAAAGTAATGCAATCATTCACAAAAAAAAAACACTTTTCATGTGTATATGTTTTTTAGTTTCACTTTGATTCATTTCAGTGTGCAAAAGCAAGGCCGGAGATGATGCTGACAGAATCCTGTGACCCATGTGTAGCCCAAACTGCTCCCACCTAGGATACTGGGAAAAAGTGGATCCCATCAGCGGCTATGCAACAGGCAAAGTCAGCCCTAAAGCACAGGGACATAGTTGGACACGTGCAGCAAGGGAGAGAAAGCCTCAGCCTTGGAGAGAGCAAACCATCCTGCAAGAGCAGGCAGCGTGGTGCGCAAAGACTGTTTCTAAATCAAAGCAAGGGCAGTGGGTGAGTTGGGAGGAGAAGGTTCTCTTGAAAGGAGTTGTGGGACATGGGAGGATTTCAAACCAGCTTCATTATACAAGCCACATATGTTGTCCTGCCATCTCCTGGGAACCTCAGCAAATGGTATGGTGAAGACCCTAAACGTGCCCTCTCTGTCCATCTCAGGAAACCTACAGTATATTCTTGTTGGCTGCAAGATGAGCCTTACACAAGCTATTCTGGAGGGCAGACCAACAACCATCAATGTTGTCAACGCCCTTCCTCCTCTGTCATCTATCCAGCACATATAACTTGTTAATTTGTCCATGAAGGTGTGAATCAACACAAGGCCTGCACTCCAAAACCAGAAGCTGGGCAGCAGGGAGCAACATGGGATTAGAAGCCACAAGTGGATCTGGACCATCTCTCTTCGCTCTCTACATGACTGAGCTTACTAAGGCTCACCCAGTGGAAGGTGGATGCAGAGGCTTCGTAGGCATATCAACTACCAGACTGCTTAAGGACATGGGAATCCGAGGCCAGACCCAACGTCAAGCCATCAAAGCAATCTCTGGTGCTGCTGAAAGGGGAAGCCAGTGGCAACGAATTAAGAGGAGAGACAACACCTAGGCTCCAAAATAACAAAAGAACAGGATGACATCATGGTGGGTGTATGATGGGCACCCACTTTAAAACCCTGAGGTGTCATCGACGTTCCCACTGACAACAATGAGATCTCAAGGTACGTGCAAACAAGGGATCACCTAATCACCTATTCCTAAATAGAACCAAGTTGATTGATCTGCCAGTCTCTTTCCCACCTCCATTTTATATGGCCTATAAAACTGTCATTGGTTGAAGTTGGTGCCTCTACCACATTAGTAGTCACAAACACAATGGGGAACATGAACAGTCATTTTCACAACTCATAAATGTTGCTGCAGTATATAGGAACACTATGATAAGTTGTCATTCGTCATAAACCAAAGTGACGGGGTGTATTTTGCCAAGCCATCATTCAGTGCAACATTCCTCTGTGTCAGAGAGTCTCCTTTAATTACTTCTTGCCTGGAGCTTTGGAATACAAAGCTTCTTCACCTCAAGCACAGCAGGGAAAAACTCTTCATGAATCCTCAGCCAGTCTGCACAGGAACAGCCCTATCTTTAAACCACACCAGGAGGAGTATGCTGAAAGGTCAGCTCTAGTAGCGAATGGTCAGATGGTCATCTTTTAGGGTCTGGGAGGTGAAATACCACCTGCAGCTTTCAGTAATTTATCTTCTGAAAGATATATTGCATGCCACTCGCCTTCTAAGTGCAACCCTCTTTCAATATTAGGATAATGGAAGGAAACAAATCACAACAGCTAACAAAAGCGAGCTTAAATTTAGGGCACTAACAGCACATACGCTTATTGGTTGAGGTTACTGTGCAGCCCTCACTGCTCGTAATTTGGGGCTGTGTCACACACTAAGAAATTGGACAGTGAACTGGACAGTTTTGACACTTCATTCCAAGTGTAGTGACTGTTGGTGTTCGCCCCGATAATCCTGATGTACTCGCATGATTCAGATCTGTTTCTAATCTGAAAAGACACTACATATGCGTTGCTCGTACTATTCTTTGGACAATATTTCAGAGATATTGCTGAGCACTTATCCTTTGCTGACTGCAGTAAAATTAGCCCATTTCATGGATTGGTCCAGTTGATGTCTCTGTTGAGAATGCTGTGATCATTGATCTGATTGCCCCTTTTCTAGTATCTCTAAACTAGTTGTCATGGTTTGGTAATTTAATAATTAATTTAGAAAATCTAGGACTTTTTAACCCTTTTTCCTCAGGCAGGACTGTTATGGTCATTCCAAAGTCCAGCGTATAGACCAAAGGTGACCAGGCCTTTGCCATTAGCACCTCTAACCTTTAAAACATCCTACCTGTGGAATTTATGCTGGCATCAATGCCACTTTTTTATATCTCCTCTTTAAAATCCTTTTAATCCTCTTTTATTTTTGCAATTTAGTCTAAGTGCTGTTTTATTATAAGGTAACTTTATTGTAGTTTATGTTCAACATTTTTTGCAAGCTTTTCTATCTTTGTTCTCCTTGTTTTATTTGCAAAATAATCTCCATCCACTGTTAACAGTGCATGCTAGTATTAAATTAGATGTATAGAAATTCCACTCCTCCTCCTCGCACACAATTATCAAAACAAAGAGCTTTGAACCATTGTTATCCGAGCCTCACCACGTAAAACTCAACATCAGACATTTTATCCCCCCCACAGCAAATCCTGTGCAAATAAGCAGAACTGAACAGTCAATATAACTGTAATTAAGTGTATTGTATGTTTTAAAAAAAAGTTTAAATATGCAGGAGTTCTGATCTAGTTATGGTTTTATAACTTTTACATGAAAACAAGACCAAGTCTGACAAATTACAGTACATGATAACTGTATGGCATTTTAATATGAGTTACTCCACAGTAATATACAGTTGATTGTACTTGAAGTGATTAAAACACCAAAGTCAGTAAACACACACAATGTTGTTTCACTGTTGCAAACATATCCCAGCAGCCTTCCCCTGCCCCGAGGGCAGAGCTGGAGTCTTGGCAAGGCTCCACAGGATCTGCCTCCTTTATAAAGGAGGAGTGAGTGTCTCGGGGTCTCTCACTCTCGGCTCCCCAGAATGACCGACCCTGCTGCTGCTGCAGAATCAATGAGCTAACGGGAGCTCTCTGTGCACTCTGGTCCTCCGCTGTTCCTGCTGCTTTTTCCAACTCTACATTTTGGGCTGCACTGACATACTAGATTTGCAGCACTTCCAAGGGAGGTTGGACTGTGAGTCAATGTGAGGGACATAGCTCAGTTATTTTAAAGATGTACTCCACTTACAAAACAAACTAATATTCAGCAATTGATTTTGACATTTAATGTTAAACTGTTGTACAGTTAAAAAATAACATATGGATGCACAATCTGATTAGATGCACAAACTACTATGGATTGTAACATTGATTGATTTTTAATTGTTATTGCTGTTTTTCTCCATAGTTGGGGCAAGGATGTTCCCCTACTTTACGTCAGTGCTGCTTGCCACAGCACTGACCAGTGTCTGGGCCCAAGACTCTTATGACGAGAGGAAAACTAACAAAAAATTCAGGACCAAACCTCTGGCTGCAAATATTCATGATGGACAAGGTAAGAATGACAAACTCTGTGAAACAAGATATTCTTTTTTCAGTCTTCAGAGCTCATCATATTGCTATGGTACTTTATTTAGTCTTAAAGCGTTTTATGTGTATGCTTTCTTTAATTTTGACTTATATATAAATGATTGCACAAATCTACTGTATACCTCCTCTGTGTGTAGACATAGATCAGTGAAAGGAATAAGGCTTATTAAATGTTATAATGGCAATGGAGAGTCCTTCATCTTGTTCTGTGTGCACACAGCCATCCTCGATGAGGACTGTAGCTTGGAGCTCTCCTTTCTGTTGGACAGTTCTGAGAGTGCTAAGGACAATCATGAGCAGGAAAAGCAGTTTGCTATGAACGTGGTGGAGAGACTCCAAGGGCTTCGGCTGCAAACCGGCCGCAGCTTGAGCTTGAGGGTGGCTCTGCTGCAGTACAGCAGTCATGTCATCACAGAGCAAACCTTCAGAGACTGGAGGGGCACAGAGAACTTCAAGACCCGGATAACTCCCATCGTCTACATCGGCCACGGCACCTACACCACCTACGCCATCACCAACATGACCAAGATCTACCTGGAGGAATCCAGTCAAGGCAGCATCAAAGTGGCCGTGCTGCTCACAGACGGTATTTCCCACCCGAGGAACCCTGACATTTTCTCTGCTGTTGCTGACGCTAAGAACCAGGGCATCAAATTCTTCACTTTGGGCATCACCCGTGCAGCCAACGAGCCAGCCAATGTAGCCCAGCTCCGTCTACTTGCCAGCTCTCCTGCCTCCAACTTCCTCCATAATTTGCAGGACGAAGACATTGTCAAAAAAATCGTCACTGAGATTGTGAGTATAATACCTTGTCTTTCAGCAGACAGCACTGAGAAAGAAAAGTGATGTATTTGCTTGGAATAAGCATCTATTGAGAGTTGACACATGGACAGGCTTGTTCAAGTATTTGTATAGAGATGGAATGATGACAATGCACTAGAGAAACAAATGAAAGAATGTGTGTGACAGCTCTGGATTTAAGCTTTTCTCCAGAGCATTTACACCAAAAAAAAAAAAAGTTTGACATCTGCATGTGGTCCAAGCATATCCCCTAAGATTTCAGTTTGTCTTAAATTCTCACATCACATTCCTTTCTAAGTAGAAACAACTAGGTTTAAACTGTGATTAAATGTTTGCAATTTATTAAGCTTTGACTCCTCTGTCACTAAATGTAACTCATCATTGAAGTATTCAGGAATCTGCCTTTTTATCAGTTTTTCTTTGTTCAGTTTTAAGAGTTGCTTGTGCTCCACTGAATGATTATAACACATCCACATCTCTAAACGATGAATGAACAAACCTGATAAGAGTCTGCAATATATTTCTACAATTCACTTCCTTTCAGATATTTATCAAGTTTGTTTGTTTTCTTTGCAGACTGGCTTGGCTGATGAAGGAGTAAGTATTATTACAATCAGATGCCCCCATTTACAGACATTTGACATTTAATAATGTGTAATTAAGTGAAGGTGCCCACTTTGACTGTATAGGATTACATTCATGACAGCCTAGCAAACATGTCTCTTCTTTTTGAAGTGCCCTCTGGCTCAGAGATGTGCTTGTGAGAAAGGAGAGAGGGGACCCAGCGGGCCTGCGGTGAGTATTTAGCCTCAAACTTTTCAAAATATCCCACAACCAAAGTAACAGTTTCCTTTTGAAGTGTCACAGTGGTTTGTCAGAAGGAGGGATTCCTGATATCTGGTGCAGAGAAATCTGACATGAGCCTGATATTCGGAGTATGGTAATTGTGCAGTTTTGAACAATTGGATAATTGCTTGCTTTTTCCCTGTCAGTATACCCTGCAGGCATTTGCACAAGCAGAGTAAGTGGATAGGTGGTCCTCTCCCACATTCTAAAAGCATACCTATGGCAACAGGGAAAGGAGAATAGACACTGCGGTCTGTTAATCCCAGAGAAATATGTTTGTTGTGGGCCCTGTCTCAGCTAGTTACTGTGCATTTCTCATGCAACATAAGATGTTCCCCATGGAAACCAGAGGCACCACATTTAGGTCTTCTCCCTTTTAAAACTGGACCTTTTGGCCGTCATAAATCTCACATACAACCCCTGCTGCCGCCAGGGTCAGTGAGACAGGGATATGGGATGAGGGACTGCAGTATGGAGAACCAGATATTACACATAATTTCTGTGTGATGCTAGAAGAAGACGATCCCAGCCCCTCTAGACACCCGCTTGCACTTTTAGACATATATGCAAACGTCCATTCAATCCCCTCTCCCTGTCGGATGTCAGACAGCACAGGTAATGTGAAGCTTTTCAGAAACACCGGCAGATAATCATGTTGCTGACAGACAGCTGTGTGGTCATTAACCAGGTGCTTTTTCCTCAGAGGGATTCTTCAAATTCTTACACTCAGACTAAGAGGCTCTCATAATTGCTCTCATTGGTTTAATGGTCACAAACTAGTGATTTCTGGTGGATAGCAACTGACACACACTGTCCAGGTGCATTTCAAGACAATGACCCCTGGCTCTGCGGACAAGACACCTCATGCCCACCTACGGCTTCAACTGTCATGCAGCCCTCAAATCCATAAGCACACATATAAGCCACATTCAGCCGTCGACCCAGTGACTTTTTTCCCCTCTGTCTGTCTCAAACAATGTCTGTCTAGAGAGGGAAAACTTGCACTTTGACTTTGCAAACAATGTACACTGACTGGAGAGGAAAAAAACTCAGGAGAAGAAATTAATCAATCAACGCGTATTTTGTTTCATTCTCCAGGGGAAGAAAGGTCGCTCCGGAGATGACGGAGCCCCAGGGCTTAAAGGGCAAAAGGTGTGTGTTTTTTAGATGGACATATGGACTATGATTTTCTTACCTTGCAAGCTCTTTCAGGAGTTATATAACCCTTTGTGATTGCTCCACATCTAAATTCTGTGTTTCAGTTTTGGAAGAAGTTGTCAGTCTTCCTGAGCTGGGTCGTCCAATATCTGTAAATTGTGAATTTTTAGCATTTGATGTTTTTAAAATATGCGTGGTAAATATTGTTGACTTGTCGTGATATACTAATCTGTTATTAATTATTTGTATATGGTTGATACATTATGGATAATTATATTGTTACAGTAGGGCACTCTGGTTAAATGGAGGAAGTTTCATTTTTTTTTCATTTTTATTTATTTTTTCTTCTAAACCTGTTTATACCTGTTCTGTGTGAAAGCACTAGTGTGTAGGATTTAGGACGATCTATTGGCAGAAACGTGATATATTGGTTGCAGTCTGCAACCTCACCCCTAGATGCCACTAAATCCTGCACACTGCTCCTTTTGGGGGGGGCTACAGTGGATAAACTGATTGATGTAATGAAATGGTGTAATCCTGTCATATCAGGGTGAAGCAGGATTAAGTGGACTACCTGGGCGAGAGGGTGCTGAGGTAAATGCTGCTATATATGACCAAAATAAAGAAAATATTCATTATTGTTACATTTGTTTGTTCACACATAATATTTCATTCATTTTAATTACAGGGAAAACCAGGTTACAAAGGAGAGAAGGTATGCAATTCAGGTTAATGACAATGACATTTTTTTTTTTTTCTTATTTTGCTGGACACAGTTTTGCAATACTTGTGATCTCTACACAGGGTGAGAGGGGGGAGTGTGGCACTCCTGGAATCAAAGGAGACAGGGTACGACAGCACTACTGACATTACACATACTAAATATATGTCTACAGTTTGGTCATACTGTATTTGATGTTATGGTCTTTCTCTTTCCTATGTGATGTGCTCCAGGGTCTTGAGGGTGCAGTCGGTACAAGAGGAGTTAGAGGTTTACAGGTTAGTAATAATTCATGTGTTTATAGAGCTTGTTTTTGATTGAAGACTTTATATTGTTTGGACAATCAGACCAAAGAGATCAGAGATGTTTTAACTTAGAATACTCAGCTATACTTAAAAGTACAGTGCAGGTAATTTCAGGTCACTACTCATTAACATCTGGATGTATATTAGCATGCCATTCTAGATTATTAGAAATACCCATTGGATCGCTGTATGCTATAAAATCCACTTAATAGCTGTAAAGATCACCACATTGTGCCAAACATTTCCTGCCTCTCCATTCAGAGTGATATACAAACATACATGCACATACACATCCCCATCTGTTTCTGGGTGTTTCATCATTAATGGCTGCATGATGTCTCTGCCCAGGGGTTACCAGGACCACATGGAGACATTGGACCAGAGGGCCCTCAGGGGAAGCAGGTCAGCCCCTTTTTTGAATAACTCTCACTTACCTTGTTGTGCACATCTGCTGTGACCTTTACATTTCCTTTTTATGATTAGTTTAAACAAGAGGTTGGAGTTTTACCACCGCAGTCTTAACCATATAGCAGAGAGGCCTGTTTGTCTGGTAATAGACACCTGTGTGAACATTTGGCAATGACCCAAAGTCTTCCCCATCATTACTGTTCTTCACTAGCATGGGGATGAACCATCCGCAAAAAATCTCACTGCAGGTTCTCCTAATGGCTCGTATCCTGTTTCTGAATACAGACGAGGAAGTGCCTACAGCACTGTCAGCTTCTCCAGCAAGATCTGCAGTTAATAACATACATGGAAAATCAGTGTGCCCCCAGTGTCTCGCCATGTGAACACATGTAGGTGGCATTTGCAAAGATTGACAGGAGTCTTGGTGGTCCCTGTGTGGTGTAATTTGTATTGGATATCAAAAAAAGACTCCTGTTAGACAAGCCTTTGTATGCGTATGTTGTTTATATATATTTCTAAGATAATTTAAGTCTGCCCCCCACTTCGCAGTCCTGATAATCAAATCAGTATGACTGGTACAAGGAATGATTACTCTTAAGCAAATCATTCAAAGTTAAATTCACATGAAATGCATTAAATGGGACATAGAAACTATAACATTCATTTAAAACAAGCTAAATGATTACGTCATATGTCAGGCTCCTTAATTTTGTTTTCCATTTTACCTTAAGATAAAAGCTACTTAAACCCCAAGCAAATAAGTAATCCAAACTTTGATATAGTGAATTGCCTCCAGCAGTTCTTTTATTTTATCATTTGGAGACACAGTTGTTTGGGGCTTCTTAAACTCTGAGACATTCCTGGAGCTTAAGTTTAGCTCATATTTGTCCTGACCTGCAGGAAGAGATGAAATATCACGCCCACTACCTCATTTACAGTAAACAAAACAGCTGAAGGATTTACAGCATCAAAGGAGCATCTTGTCTTCTGCATATGTGCGGGTCTGTGTATGTATACAATCAAGTCTAATTTTGAGTTAGGTAGTATTTTTCAGTGGTGCAACATAGTGTTTTTATACAGAGAGAAAAAATTAAGAGGTTAAAAAGATAAAATGATTTATAGGACAACACAAAATGAATGGTTCACTATTGATGCACTTTTAAGTTAGTTCATGGTTTAAGCTCTAGTGTGCACTGATGATAAGTGGTATAATGTTTGTGGTCACAGGGTGAACGTGGCCCGCTTGGCCCTCCAGGAATTCAGGGGGAAACTGGTATTGGACTTCCTGGACCAAAAGTAAGTCATGCTATAGATCATCCTGTGAATACTTTGTTCTTGGAGATTATTCTTGATTGTTTCATTGGTATCTACATTTCTTTGGGTTGCTGTTATTAAAACTAAGTTTGTATATCAATCTGCAGGGTGACATGGGGTTCCAGGGCAGACCAGGTCCTCCAGGTCCTCTAGGAGTGGGTGAACCTGGACTTCCTGTAAGTTCAGAAGAAACTGTCTGTGTTATGGAAAACTGTTGAGTGGTTTTCTGTCTGTGATATTTGTTTCAATTGTGATCTCTTGAGAAAGTCCATACAGGTACTTTGATCTGAACACTGTTTGGGTGACGTACTGTACACTCTGGCTTTTTTTAACAGGGACCTCAAGGACCACAAGGTGTTCAAGGGGAAAAAGGACCCCATGGTGAAGGGTTCCCTGGACCAAAGGTATGATTTCGAGTCTATCATTAGACTAAACTAAACTAATCAAAACAACGTTGTCAAGGTCAAATCTAGACCATTCTACACTGCTTTGCTTAGGTTCTCTGTAGGGTAAGCCAGTAAGAGACAAAAGATCTTTTTCAAAGAACAATAGAGCAAAGACCCCTCTATCCCCTGCACTGATGACTCTGATGTCACTTAGCCCCCGGTGAAGCTGTTCAGCTAACAGCTCAGGGGTAAATATGTGGAACTGCATCAAATGCACAGTGCTGCTGGAAATGCAATCAAGGCCTAAATTAATTAGAAAATATAAGTAAAGAAGTCTGTAAGTATCTAAAGGGAAAGAGCAGTGGGAATGACATGTAACAAAGGTCCCCAGCTGGAAGTGAATACATTCTTTGATTTTTGTCTGTGGCTTCAGGCAATTTGGCTTCAAGATCTGCTCATCTTGTAGGGGTTAATTCTCTTGAGTCATCTTGCCTGTGTTTACATCCGTGTTGCTCCTCTGCTAATTGCGTCAACTTGATATCAATATAAAATTAAGGGCTACAGATATAAGTGATGAGCAGAGCAGTTTATGAACTGATTCCTAGCATGTCTTTAAAAGCAATGTTATTTTATTGTTCCCTAATCCAAATTGGCCATTGCCCATAACTAACAGCTTTCATTTTCACCAAGTTCAAAACCTACTTGCACAAATATTGCATGAATCAGCTGTTTGACCCTAAGAGTACTGACACATAAGCTGCCAATGTGTGTAGCTGGCATTTCTAGTAGACATAATTCCCAGGCCTGAAATGAACATAAAAGCACACTGTGCTGACCTTCTTACTGATGTTTGAGAGTGTACGTTTCAGTCTAGTTGTACGTAACTGGGGCATTCTGCAGTTCATGGTCTGCATCTGTCAAAACCAGATCTCACTCTGTTTCCAACTCACTGACTCACAGCTCAGGTGTTCACTCAAGCGTTACTACTGACTCTGACGTTGATGTGTAAAGCCTGTGAAGACTGCATCTCTTTCCCCCATGCTGCAACATGCTGCACTATGAAACATATACTTTGCAAATGCTCCATCTCCAAAAGGAGATAGCTAGGATTCAACCAAGGGTTTAACATGACGTGTAAGAGCGGATGTAATAGTATGTGGCTTACAGTGTAAAATATGCAAGGAGATTATTAGAGACAGTCTTACTGTACAGCTGCAGAGAAAAAAAATCTAACTACAATGAAGTGAGATTATAATACTAAAGAGTAAAATACATTTTGTCAATACCCTCTCACGACAGAACTTGTGGGGAAAATCTGACGCTGGGAGGAGTATATTAATGAGGTTGTTGAGGATTCTCTGTAAATGAATCTAAGGTACACTTTTATTTGTTAAAGGAAGCGCTTGGAAAATGAACGCTGAAAATGTCCTAAAGCAACTACACATCTGTTTGACCTGTGCCAGACTTCCTGCCTGTTTTAAGTTTCACTCCTCTGCTGATTTCTACCTGTTGTAAAAGGGGATCTGTCAGAGGTGATCAAACCCTCTCTCCTCCACTCACACACATGAAGTTAATATGATCAAGCTTGCATGTCTGCATTTTAGATGTTGCTCATGCTTCTCATGCAAAGAATCATGCAGCCATAAAGGTGCTATGACAAAAGGAGAGAAAAAAAAAACAGTTTCATTCCTTGTGCATAGGATCAGTTTGTATCAATAACAAGAGGCTAACAGGAGCCAACATGCTCCTCTTCCATACTGTCTTCACTGAGAACAATGCAGATTTGGCTGTGACCCAATCTCAAGTGGTTGTGATGTAACTGACAAAGATGAACTGATTTTGTTCCTCAGGGCGAACGGGGGCTCCCAGGACCGAGGGGACCAAGGGGACAGCAGGGTGCAGGAATCAAAGGAGACAGGGTGGGTTATAAATGTATCATCTCACAAAGAGAATTCACTGCAGCATGTGTACAACAACGGCACTAATGAAATCCACAAAGGAGCCCAAATGCCCTCTAGGCTACAATTACAAAGATGGCTCCTTGGAACACCAGGCTAAAGCAAAGGGAGATCAGAGAGTCCTTTATTTAACAAGTTAATGTGTTAAAGGTAGTATGGAAGGCCTACACTATGTAGTGTAAATACTGTGTAACTAGTGGCTGATTCCAGTAAGTGATGGGTTGTAGTTTTTTGCATCTGATGGAAATATTTAAACCTATTGATCATGATGTATTCAACCATCTGGGAGATTGATGTCATTACAGTTGTTTACTGCAGCTCTGGGTATTTCTGATCTGCCAAAATGAATGGCCTCTGTGCATAGGTAACTGTTGAGTGAGGTACCTGAAGTACAGTTCTGGTATAAGTTATATTGAGGACTCAAAAGCAGGATGCAGTGCATGTAAGGTAGAAAGGCAGCAAACCTGATCGTTGTTCATAAACAAGGTCAGCAGCAGGTAAACAGTCAGTGAAGGCACACAAGTCCAAAAAAAGGGAGCAGACGGGAAGAAAAAAAACAAGGAAACAGGCAGAGGTCATTAGCAGGGAGGCAAACAGAACTGAGGCTGGAGTGATATAAGGCACAATGCAAGATCTGAGGGGCAGGAGTGCACTGAGACTGTATATTCAGTGTCAGGAATATACAGTCTGTTCTGTCATGAAGATTCTGTTGCTACATATTAAATATATGGGACTCATACCTGTATTGACTTGTCTATGCTGTTTTACTTTCAGGGTGACTTGGGGCCTCCAGGTCTTCCAGGGCCAATTGGACTGACTGGATTGGGCATACAGGGAGAAAAGGTCAGCAGACTATTGTTGTCTAAATATTAAGAAAGTCCTGTATCTCACTTCTCTGTCGCACTCCATGTCACATACAGATGCAATAATAGCACATCCTGCATTGATTATTGCACAGGGAATTGAGGGTCCAAGAGGTCCACCAGGTGTCAGAGGACTCTCAGGAGAAGGTTTACCTGGACCTAAGGTTTGTTTAAACAGCTGTGAAATTCAAGATTGCATGTGTTTGTATGGTCAGAGAGAGCTGGCACAGTTTATCACCCCTTACAGACTAAGAGTTTGATTCCAGGTCACTCTAGATTTACAATTTTCATGCTGGAGTATAATTGATTTTATGCGAAGATTTAATGTAATCATATGACAGTTTGTTAGTTTTTACTGTATAATATCCTGTTCATAATAACAATGTCTAGCTAAACAATGTGTATCTGTTCGAACAGCACATCAAACAAGTTCAGAACAAAATATCAAATAAATTAATAACATCAGTGAAAAGTATGTACGTAGTAAAGTTATTAGAGAACCAACCTATTTCTATTTCTAGGGAGACCAAGGATTACCAGGAGAGCAGGGAGCAACAGGAGAGAGAGGCATTGGTGAGCCTGGTCCAAAGGTAAACCAACTCATGTCTTCAACCGAATAACTCAGTTTAATTGTAGTCTGTATTATCAGTGCCAATGTCCTGAATCCATCAAAAATCCAACAATACTATTGTGCCCTTACAGGGAGAGCCTGGAGCAGCTGGTCTGGGTGGCCTGCCTGGTCTTCCAGGAGAGGATGGAGCTCCAGGGCAGAAGGTACAGTACATTATGTCAACTCTGTGGAAAACCTCTACTGTGTAACCCAATTTCCTCTTAGAATCTGAACCATACCTTCCTTTCCTTTGTCCACTGACTTACAAGGAAAAAATACTAGATTATTTCCAGAGTTCTTTGTCACAGCTGAGGAGTTAAAAGGATTGTTTATTTGTCTCATTTACCTTTCCTCTCTTAGGGTGAGCCTGGTTTACCTGGTTTAAGAGGTCCTGAGGGAGCACAAGGGATTGGCATTCAAGGGGAGAAGGTATGCTTTAAATTATATCCTCATGTTGTTCATTTTTTTATCAGATCAAATGTTAATAAGATGATGTATGGCTGTACTTCCACCCAGGGTGACCAGGGTCTGAGGGGCATCCGTGGGTTACATGGGCCTCCAGGGATTTCAGGACCCTCAGGACCAAAGGTAAGAATTAATGGAGCATTTTATTGTGGTGTGATGGCTTCCGTGATGAACTAGAAAAAAAGCTCCCATTCCCAACCTCATTCCATTTATTCCATAATGAATATGTTGCTGTCAAAGATTTATGCCGCACTAACACAACCTTTTGAATAGAGCCAAAAAACAAGTCCTCTACAGGTTTTTGGCAGCTATAGTATTGTTATAATAGAGTAGAGCATGAAATGGATCTTAAGTCTCTTGCTCACTCTTACTTGCCAGGGCGAACGTGGGATACCAGGCCAGCAGGGCATGCCAGGGCAGCCAGGACGGTCTATATCAGGTCCAAAGGTAAATAAATAAAAACATATCATCAATCTTGGCAGGTAGACAAGTAGCACACTACCAGAAGAACTGCCAGATCGAGTCTGTGATGTAATACTTGAAAACATTGTTGCTACTTTATTGTCCTGTGTCCAGGGGGATTTAGGTCCCAATGGGCCCCCTGGTCCTGTTGGGGAAACAGGCCACGGACTACCTGGTCCAAAGGTAAACACTGCCACTTTTATTTTAGAGTGTTTTTAGATTGCCAAAAGACATATTTGTGTGGATTGCATCATGTTGTTGGTCTTCATCACTGAATTTTGTTTAACCAGGGTGATCGTGGTCATCCAGGTTCACCAGGTCCACTTGGTCCGAAGGGTGAAGGCTTTCCTGGCCCAGTGGTTTGTATCACCAGCTAATAAAGTACAAATGCTTACATTTTGTAGCTAGTAAAATCCTATGCAAGCAGGCACAGTCTGAACAAATGTATGCACTTTGTTTAGGGTCCTCCAGGCTTGCCAGGTTTACCGGGAGAACCAGGCCCAGAGGGAATAGGAATTCCTGGCCCTAAGGTCGGTGTCTACATGTTTTTTGGACGTTTGATTGTGTGTTTGTGTATGGAGAGTGTATGTGTGCGTGATGCTCACAATCCATGTCATGTCTGTTCCAGGGTGACATTGGCTTCAGAGGATTGCCAGGTTTGCCCGGCCCACCTGGAGAGGGCTTACAAGGATCACCAGTAAGAAACATTATCTTATCTTACCACACAGCTTGAGCTAATTATAGTTAATAATAAAAATCTGAATCACAGCTAATAACTGAACAAATTAACTTTTAGCAATATATAGATTGTACTACACATGTATCCGATCATTTACTAAATAAAGGAGGTTGTTTGATTCCTCTCTTAAACTAGTGGTCTGATTACTTCTAAACATTTGTTTTAAGGGTGGTGTTGGGAGACCAGGACCTCCTGGTCCAAATGGTCCTCAAGGAGAAGGTATTCAAGGCCCAAAGGTAACTGTTACCACTTGGTAGAAATGCAAGATCTTCATAATTAGGCTTAATTCACATTTGTACTTTCTTGTCCACAGCAAGTAAGAGTGAAGCAATATGATGTAATTAATTTGTGCTGACATGTTGCACAGTACAGAACTGCCTGACAAACTAGCTGCAGGACAAATCATAACAATAATTTATGATCTTTCAAGAGTTTGGATGCATCTCCTGTGTGCTTCAAGTAAAAGTAGAGTATAATTTCAGGGAGAGCCAGGATCTCAAGGTATGACCGGGCCTAGAGGGCCTCAAGGAGACGGCTTTCCTGGTGCTAAGGTGAGGCATTTAGATGTAGTTCTCAAACATTTTTCACATGATTCGTGATTAACTGGTCTCTGACTGATGATATACTCTCTCCTTGCTACAGGGTGATCGTGGATTACAGGGCGAGAGGGGAATGAAAGGTACAAAAGGAGACATGGGAGATCCTGGAGTCCCTGGTGAAGCAGTAAGTAAAACGTCAATAATCAACCTGCCAATGTCAAGTCTCACAAACACAACCTGAATCTACATTGGGAAAATCCAATTAAAATGGCAAAATGTGGGAGCTGTTATTCAGTGGAGAATGTCATCTTACAATGGCATTTTCAATTCCATCTCCTCGTAAAAAGTATTGTCAGGCAGAGTTAGTAAATTGAGAAATAAAAGTTTCTCCTTGATACTTCTCATAATCTAGAGAAGTAAGTTGAAAGAAGTGTGTGTAGAGTATATGTGTAGCAAGTGTTTGATACATTAGTAATAAAAAGTGACAATATTTTCAACTTTTCTCGAATCCCAGGGGAGGCCAGGAGCAAAAGGAGAAACAGGCCTCACAGTAAGTTTCTCAGTTCAACAAATGGATGACCATTCAGCAAAGTGTTGTCATATTATACTAATTTAAACTTTCCATATTTTTCAGAGAGAAGACATTATTAAGCTGATCAAAGAAATCTGTGGTAAGTCAAATCTAGTTTATTAGTATAACCTTGAAGAAGCTGGTACTTTTCTCATTAACTGCTTTTGATAGTATAGGTATACTATCATCAAATTTTATTAGTTTGGTCCAAGTTCTGGCAGCAGTATATTGTATAAACTACAAATTTACATTTTTATTTATTTATTTATTTATTTTTTGCCATGCTGGGCCGTGATGGATGGCAATGTTGGTCCGTCTGTTGGTCCACCATTTAGGTCCAGATTAAGTCATCTTAACCACTGGATCAGTTACCGTGCAATTGTGTACAGACATTCATGGGCCCCAGAGGATCAACCATATTAACTTAAGTGATCCCCTGACTTTTCCCTTTGCCACCAGTAATTTTGTTTATTACCAAACTAATGACATTCCCATCAGCCTCAGCTGTACTTTATTTTGTACTAATTAGATCATTCCAGCAGGCAAACAAGCTCATCTAAGATTGTAAACCTTGTCATTTTGGGCATGTTGACATTAGCATTTAGCTCAAAGCATCCTTGTGTCAAAATACATCCTTTAAGAGCTTTTTGTGTGGCTGTAAATCTAGCATTAGGTAAACCAGAGTACTGGAAATTCCAGTAGTTCTCTTTCTACAAAAATACACACCTTTTGAACAAATGGTAAAACCTTATGTACCTTATTGCTTTCAGGATGTGGCATCAAGTGCAAGGAAAGGCCCATGGAACTTGTGTTTGTCATCGACAGCTCAGAAAGTGTCGGCCCTGAGAACTTTGAAATCATCAAAGACTTTGTCACACGGCTGGTGGACCGGACCACAGTTGGTCGCAATGCCACCAGAATCGGACTGGTTCTCTACAGTCTGGATGTCCATTTGGAGTTCAACTTGGTTCGGTACATGAACAAACAGGACGTCAAGCAGGCAATCAGAAAAATGCCTTACATGGGTGAGGGTACTTACACTGGCACTGCCATCCGAAAGGCCACACAGGAGGCTTTCTTCAGCGCTCGGCCTGGAGTCAGAAAAGTAGCCATCGTAATCACTGACGGTCAGACCGACAAACGAGAGCCCGTCAAACTTGACATAGCTGTGAGGGAGGCTCATGCTGCAAACATTGAGATGTACGCCCTGGGGATTGTCAATTCGTCTGATCCTACCCAGACTGAGTTCCTGCGAGAACTCAACCTCATTGCCTCTGACCCCGACAGTGAACACATGTACCTTATTGATGACTTCAACACACTACCAGGTGACAATCACAGTCAGATGCTGTAAATACGAGGCCTTCAACAGCGTGTTCATGAAAATATACAGCTAATTGTTATCAGCTGACAGGTTGTCAAGTGCCTAAAATTAACAAATTTCCTGATTTCCTTTTTTCAGCACTGGAGTCTAAACTCGTCAGTCAGTTCTGTGAAGATGAAAATGGCGCACTTATTTACAATCGCATCACAAATGGACACTGGAACGGCAACAATGGGAATGGTATTAATGGGAACAATGGACATGGAGAGAATACCAATGGATATAATGGCTACGGTAATAATGGTTATGCTTATGATTATGGAAAAAATGGATATGGGAACAGCGGGAATGGTTACAATTACCAAGAGGAGATCCAAAATCAGAGACGCACCAACAGCCGAGGCCGTGGAGACACTTTCACACTGCCCATCAGTGCTGATCCTCTCCCGATTCAGGTCTTTGCTAAAATCCATTCTGTGCTGTTTTACTGAAAATATACAATTTTCTCTACTGATGGTCCAAATTCATCACCTCACTGATAAATTTTTATGTTGTCATCTTACTCCAGGTGGTGGAAGATGATGATGGTGAAGATTTAGACATCAGAGCACACATGCGGGGCGGTAGCACTGTGGCTGTAGTTAACAAAACATCATCGCCTGTGAGAGAAAGCTCCGTCTCCAGTGAGGCAGTCATATCATCTTCATCCTCAGCCTCATCTGCAACATCATCGTCAACACTGGGTTCAGTTTCATCCTTAAACTCTAATCAGGTGCAACCGGTGGTGAATCCAGTCCCACCTGGAGGTGAGTGCTGCCCTCCTGCTCAATAGTAGTGTGGACTGCAGTATGGATTTAGGACACGCTGCTATTCTCATTGAGTACATAAATATTCTTTGGAAAATGTGCGTCTCACTCAATATTTCTCCTTCAGAGGCCCCTCTTCTTGATCCCCGCTGTAAGCTCAACCTGGACCAAGGCAGCTGCCGAGACTATAGCATCCGCTGGTACTATGACAAGCAGGCCAACGCCTGTGCACAGTTTTGGTATGGAGGCTGTGGTGGAAATGACAACCGTTACGAAACAGAAGATGAATGCAAGAAGACTTGTGTTCTGTTCAGAACAGGTATGTTTTGGAGATTTTTTTTAAAGCAAATATTCATTTTCATTTTATTATTCTTTTCTGATTATTTTATTTTCCTTTCTCCAGCTGAATAAAAGAAGTGGATCAGAAAGTGGACGTTTCTACTCTACCATGTGCTAATTTGTTGTTTTAATGTGATTCAGTCTGTCACTTGTGTTCAGAAAATTTTATGCACTTTTCTAACACTTTTGTCCTCATGCTAATGCCTTTTTTTTTGGTCAAATAGCAAAGCCATGTTATATAGTCAAACTGCCAAAATGAGTGACTTATAACTTCTACAAAATTGACTATATTACCTCAAAGACATGGTGTTGTGCTTAGTAGACCAGAATAAATCCTTAATTCAGGGTTTAAATGTCCTGGGTCTAAACTGTCACCATCAGGGAATTTATGACAATTAAAAATGAATTCACCTATAGATCATTTACAGTATAGATCTTATACCTTTTTGAGCCATGTGCGTTACATACACTGAATATATTTCTAGCAAGACAGCAATAGTGAGATGTTTGTTTACGTTGTGTTGATAGCATTTGCTGAAATATGCTCTGAGTACTTTTGTGTACAGTCTGTCTGTTACAATGCGTCCTTTCAGGTTATACCTGGCAGCTGTAATAAAGGGCCATGTCTGTGTGGGTCTGCTGTGAATGTCACCTCGTGATGAAGATTTAGGCATTCTGCAATCTATCCATTAAAGGCCTGTCTATTTTTGCAGTGTGTGTATATCTGAATATGTTTTGTATGTTTTTGTAATAATAAAATATAAAATAATGGTGGTTACCCGTTTTGTTTTATTTTGTGCTTATTAAGCAAAGTAACCAGTATCACTATTACCATTGTAACCATCATCTATGTCCACCCTTCTTTGTGTCTCTATTAATAACAGAGGATACAGTCAGTGTCATAAAAGTTTTCTTGGTCATTAGTGTTAAATATTGATAGGTTTTAACTGCCATCAAAAGCTATAGGACACTATTTCAGCTTTTTAGTTTAAATTAGTGTAATGTCATTGGAAATGCAGCACCTAGAATAATACAGAAACTATTGAAAATGTTTTTTGTTCTTAATTGTGAAAAGTACCGTTATCTAACTTTATTTTCTTTCTAATGCAAAGCACATTGAGTTCTCCCCCTGGGCGTGAATTGTGCTATATAAATTAAGTACATCATACCTTACTCTGTCCATGTGTTTGCAACATCTTAATTGGTAGGTCTTTCCGGCGAACCTGCCTTTAATAAAACACTAATTAGGAGCCCCATTGGGCTTTAATAGTTTGCAACACTTCAGGGCATTCCTCTCCACAGTCACGATGGAGAAAAAAAGGCAGCATATTTTATTTTTAATTTTATAGATTACTATTATTTGATAGACAGATGTTTCTCAAAGCAAATGCCAAAAAAACTTATGGCCATCAGAAACAGGGAAAATTTGGAGAGATTATTGCCCAAGTGTACAAAAATATAGCCTACTGAAACTGAAATCGAATGTTACTAACCGCCAAGAGTCGTAAAACAGAAATAATAGGGTACATCACAATAACATCGCAATTGGGACGAACACAAATTAAACAAAAAAAAAGATTAAAGAAATTAATTCGCTATTTTCGTTTTGCAATGTTATTTTTGATCGTTTTAAGTAATAAAACTTCTGGTAAAAAATAAAACAAAAACTTACGAGGTCTAAACTACTTTATGTCCCTTTGGCTTGCCGTCTGTTGCCACGGTGATTGTGACGCCAGGCTTCTTCAGATTAGCCAGCATCGTAGAAATTTAGCTAGCAGCTAAACCAACAGCAGTTTAATTAACGCTACCAAATTAACAAGTGAGAGTGATAACCTGTGGCCATGGCATCTGTTTTAGATGCTCTCTGGGAAGACAGAGACGTTAGATTCGACATAACAGCGCAGTAAGTTAACGCTGAATTAGTTTGGGATTATTTTCCTATCGTATAAACTGGTTAGCTCAGATACGCTACATGGCCTGTTGCTAATATTTGGCTGTGATGTTTTCCAGATAATTGTGTTTAACTTTGTATTCTGTCGTGGAAAAAAAGGTTTTATGTTAGTGTAATGTTGTATTCGTCTTGGTGTAGAGATGTGGTAGATCACTGTCACTCTATCAATGTGACGCTGTTAACAGGCAGATGAAAACTCGTCCAGGAGAGGTGTTGATAGACTGTCTGGACTCCATAGAAGACACGAAAGGAAACAACGGAGATAGAGGTAGCTGTTATGGAAGTTAACACTATCTGGGTATCTTGTGTGTGGCTGGTCAGATTGTTAATAACTGATAATGTCGACTTTTTTGCAGGACGACTGTTGGTAACAAATCTGAGGATCATTTGGCATTCTCTGGCCCTGCCAAGAGTCAATTTGTGTGAGTACACCTGCATGGTTGAATCCATTTCTGTACTTTGATTCTGCCAACATTAGCTGATTATTTTTGTCTGCTCTTGGAAGTGCATGGCATTAAATGACTTTGGTAAATGGTATTAATTGACATCCTTAAGGGATTAAACCTGCTTTTATTGTAGGTTTAATTGCTTTCTTGTGAAACCTCAATTTTGACTGTGGTTTGTGTCTTAAAGACTTTACTTTGAGTGCCCACAATAGCCACTGCATGCCAACAAAAACAGAGTGTCAAGATGACTACAAGAAGCTAAGTGTGAAACTATGTGAAAAATACAGTTAATCTAAATACAAATCTGTTATTTTTTCAGCTGTGGGTTACAACTCAATAATTAACATCACAACAAGGACAGCTAACTCAGTAAGTAAAACCCTGTTTTATTTCTACTTTTCTAACTATTGAATGTTTTGTTATTAAATATTTTTTGTAATATTATTTAAATTCCACAGTTTTTGTCCAGAATCAATTTACTTGACATATTATAGGCACTTTTTAAATGGACAATTTTGATTACCTCAAGGTTTGTGTTTGTGTTTTAATTCACAAGTCATTCTAAAGTGGAAAAATGTTTCAATCTATGCAAGAACAAAGCAAACAACAGCAACTTTGGTTCAACATGCTATAACTTGTTGTAATTAATATATGAAGAAGTCATAATAAAATGGATAAAAATGCTAATTTAGGAATTTCATGTTCTTTGCCAGAAATTGAGAGGTCAAACTGAAGCACTCTACATCTTGACAAAGTCCAACAACACAAGATTTGAGTTCATTTTCACAAATGTGGTTCCAGGAAGTCCACGGCTCTTTACTTCCGTCATTGCTGTACACAGGTAAAACAATGCTGAGGGAATCTTCAATTCTCTGCTTATGCTGTACACAAAATGTATGTACAAAACACAGTAAATATTTTACATGTTTTGTTTTGTTGCAGGGCCTATGAGACATCTAAAATGTACAGGGACCTCAAACTGCGAGCTGCTCTCATTCAAAATAAGCAGCTGAGGCTTTTGCCCCGGGAACAAGTGTATGATAAAATTAATGGAGTGTGGAATTTATCCAGTGATCAGGTACTGGTGTTCTTCATGAAATGTGTCTGTTGAAATGATTTTCAGCATTTCCAAGTTTACAAAATGTACAGATCTACATGTACAGATAAAACCAGAACTAGCTCTACATACATACAAGTACATGGAGCTTAACAGAAGGATGTAAACAGATACTGTATATTGAAAAGTGCAAATGTATTGAGGCATGTGTACTTTCATTTGTCATTGAAATGACCAGTGAAAACGTAACAAGTAAAACAATGTAACAACAAAACTAATTTAATAACTAATTTTAAACCTCATTATATTTTCTTGTTTGCTGAAATGTATTGATAAAAAGTCACTAACAGTTAACAGGATATAAATGTGTGAAATTTAGATGAGCCCGCTGCAGTGAGTTAATGAAGTGTAAATACAGTATCTACTGTTTGCCTCTTACGCCTCCATTCATTGGTTCCGATTCTTAAGAAGACCACATCCAGTACGTGGAGTCAGCAAGGTTGAAGGATAAATTGTTTGCGGTGTGAGTAACTGGGTTACATTGACTCCATGGTTGTTTGTTGTCTTTTTTTAGGGCAATCTTGGGACTTTCTTTATCACAAATGTTCGGATTGTGTGGCATGCCAATATGAATGAGAGCTTCAATGTCAGCATTCCTTACCTCCAGATTGTAAGTATAATACACAATTAACAATAAAGATCTTATCTTCAGACTTTCATCTTGACTTAATTAAATGGGCAAAATGAGCTTGCCTTTTTGATTGGTTCTAATAAACAGCATTCTGGTTTTTACAGATACTTTTAAGTCACTCAGTGGCTTTTACTTTTACTTTTATTTTTTATTTGTGGCTCAAAATGTTTTAAACTAGTCTTAATGGCAACAAACAGAGGTCCCAGATACTGTAATCTAGACAGTAGAAGTATTCACAATTTGGGCTTGTCCCCAAAATTTGTATGTACCATCTCCATTTTCATGTTTTAACAAACATACACACCATCTGTTACACACTCAGGTGTGGATGTAACAGTTTTTAAAATTGAGGTACTTTCACTACACTCACAGATACCACTGCATCCTTGCACACAAGCTTCTACTAATTATCTTGTTTCTTTTGTTTGTTTGTTTTTTAATCCTTTTCCCCCAAAGTGGTCTATCAGAATAAGAGACTCAAAGTTTGGCTTGGCTTTGGTGATAGAGAGTTCACGTCAGGTAACCTGTTATTCTCTGCAGTTTGAGTCCCATTCACCTGAACTGATAACAATATAATGATTAAATAATATAACAATAACAATAATACCAATATAATACGCCTTTCTCTGATTTGTTTGCTGGTAATCTAGAAATATACTGTGCCTTTTCGGTTTTAGAGTGGTGGCTATGTGCTTGGATTTAAAATTGACCCTGTGGATAAGCTTCAGGACGCACTTAAGGAAATCAACTCATTGCATAAGGTGTACTCTGCAAACCCCATCTTTGGAGTGGACTATGAAATGGAAGAAAAGGTAGGAATATCAGAATGTTATTAAAATGCCTAACCCTGAACACCTCATTAGTATAACTAATAAGTAAAACTGTAAACAAACCAACTTTAAAAATGGTGTAAAATGTAATACTGTCATTTTAACAGCTGATTTCTTCCACCTATATTCCCATTAATGTTTTGAATACTTCACTGTAGGTGGCCTTTCCACCAGTTCAGTTGATCCTGTTGTCATAGCGCTGTTTGTCCTAACAATGATTGCAGCCCCAGCCACTGGAAGAACTCACAGTGGAACAACCTCCTGATGATGTGGAAATTGAGCCCGATGAGCAGACTGATGCTTTCACCGTGAGTATTTCCGTTGGCCACCGTTACACTCATCTGAGTGTCAGTGGCTTAGTTTTCAGACTCTCAGAATAGCTGTTAGCTAATGCCTTTCAGCATAATGAACAACCATGAATTTATGTTGGCTAGTACTTATGTTTGTCAGAGTAGTTCTCATCTGATAACAATACCCTGTTATTACAGACAGTGACTACCCAGTTAGTTTGATTAAATGTGCTAATTACTTGTTTATGTTTCCTTGCTTCCAGGCCTACTTTGCTGATGGCAATAAGGTAAATTCTCACAGCTAGTGATTACAATTATAAAAATATGTTGCACAGTATGTGAAACTTGTTTATTGTCGTTCCAAAGCAACAAGACCGTGAGCCAGTGTTCTCTGAGGAGCTGGGCCTCGCCATTGAGAAGCTAAAGGATGGCTTCACGCTTAATGGACTGTGGGAAGTCATGGGCTGAAGTAATGTACATTTACATAGTGTAATTATCCAGGAAATAATTTATGTATTTATAGCTCAGGTTAAAAGTTGTACAGCTTCCGCATACATACTTTTCATAATAAGAAAACACTATATTGCATGTGTGACAGATTAATTGTGGGATAATTTATACGTAAAGTATATTTTCTTCTAGTGAATAGAATGTGAAATATAATTCAGTTTGTATTGTTAAAAGTTAATAAATAAATGTATTTAAATAGATATTGGAGAGCATATTTTTTAAACAATTTCAATGTGTAGGTATCTCATACATACATTGTAATTCATTTGCATGGGGAAAGAACCCAATGATCTAAGGCTAAATAAAAAATTTTAAAAAACTGTACAAGGTGCTAAAGTATGTTAAAAATGTTAAAAGAGGACAAACGGTCACCTCTTGTGGCAGCAGCTGTTCACTTACCCTGTCTGGTGGTTAGGTAATTCCCCTTTGGATGTACTCACACAAATACTGAATCACACACTGTAGGGAAATAGTCATTACTATCAGTGAATTATGACTCACTCCACACATAGATGTTACTAGAATATACACCATCGTAGTACTGTTACCACATACAGCAGAGCAAATGGTCCTGCTATTGTGGTAAGTGTTTTGTGTTTTCATTATGTACTTTGCTGCATTTCTTGTAAGAATGTATTTTCACTGTATTAGATAGACAGGAGTAAATAAAATGAAAAGATCAGAGGTTATTTTTGTGTGGCTGTACAACAATGTTGTTACTAATCACTGGGGTGACAAGGCCGTCACATTTGTTTCTACTCTGTGACAGCTGTGTGAGCTCACCGATTTGGCCAACCAGAATTCTTCATAGATGGGGTGGTTGGCTATATTTAGAGGGGCACAGTTATATTGAAGTGGCTTCAGACCTGACTGCCTATAGTTCTCTGTCTTCACCAGCTGGGACAGTCGGTCAAAAACTGCTTCACCTTCATTCACTTCCTGTCCTAAAAGAATGGATCCCCAAGGCTTGAAGGAAGATCTCCGTCTTTTTCAGAGCACTTTGCTGCAGGATGGACTCAAAGAGCTTCTGAATGAGAATAAGTTAATTGACTGTATCCTAAAGGTTGGAGACAGAAGCATCCCCTGCCATCGGCTCATTCTGGCAGCATGTAGTCCTTATTTCCGGGAGCTTTACTTCTCAGAGGATGGCAAGGAAGCGGACAAAACTGAGGTTGTTCTGGAGAATCTGGACCCCAATATTTTGGAGGTGATTGTGAATTACATGTACTCAGCAGAGATTGACATCAACGACGATAATGTGCAGGATATTTTGTCTGTTGCCAATCGCTTCCAGATCCCCTCAGTGTTCACAGTTTGTGTGAATTACCTGCAGAAGAAGCTGTCGAAGAAAAACTGTCTTGCCATCTACAGGCTGGGACTGATGCTGAACTGCGCCAGACTGGCCATCGCAGCCCGAGATTACATTGCAGATAGGTTTGAGACCATAGTCAAGGATGAGGATTTTTTAGAGCTTGCTCCACCTGAACTCTTTGCTATTATTGGAGCAGATGCACTGAATGTAGATAAAGAGGAGATGGTGTTTGAGTTACTCATGAGGTGGATCAGGAAAGACAAAGAGAAGCGCATAAAATCCTTACAGGAGGCCTTCGAGTGTATTCGCTTCCGTTTGCTCCCTGAGAAGTACTTCAAGGAGAAAGTAGAGAAAGATGACCTCATCAAGGCTGATCCTGAGCTTGTCAAGAAACTCAAAGTCATCAAGGACGCCTTTGCAGGGAAGCTGCCCGAGAAGAAAAAGGGACAAGGTGGTGAAGAAGGAGAGGAGGGCAAGTTGCCTGGCTACCTAAATGATGAGCGCAGATATGGCATGTATGCCAAAGACATGCTATTGATGATCAACGACACTGCTGCTGTGGCCTATGATGGCAAGGAGAACGAATGTTTTCTCGCTGGGATGGCTGAGCAGATCCCCCGAAACCATGTCAGTCTGATATCAAAGAAGAACAATCTGTATGTGTTGGGAGGACTCTTTGTTGATGAAGAGGACAAAGAAAACCCACTGCAATGTTACCTCTACCAGGTAGGAAAAGCTTTTGTCTACTTTGCATTAACATTACATTCCAGAAAATTAATTTCCTCACTTTATTTAAAAAATTTTTTACTGTGCCTCTCAGTTGGACAGCCTTGCTGCTGAATGGATTGCTCTGCCACCGATGCCCTCCCCCCGGTGTCTCTTTGCTATGGGGGAATCTGAAAACTTCATCTTTGCTGTAGCAGGAAAAGATTTACAGTCCGATGAGTCACATGACACTGTTATGTGCTATGACACTGAGTAAGTTCAACACATCAACCCTCTGGATGTTAATTCAATGGGTTCTTATTGAGAACATTTATGTGGATTCACTGTTGAACATATTCTCTGTCACTTTATCTGCCCCTGTAGGAAAATGAAGTGGACTGAGACAAAAAAGTTACCCTTGAAAATCCACGGCCACTGTGTGGTCTCTGAGAACGGGCTGGTGTACTGTATCGGAGGCAAAACAGATGACAAGTAAGACTGCGACGCTAGAACATATAATATAAAGTCAAAATATGATTTTCACAGTACGTTAACCCTTCTTGTGAATCATTTTGTCTCGCTGGTAAAGTAAAACAACCAACAAGATGTTTGCATACAACCACAAGAGGTCAGAGTGGAAGGAGGTGGCTTCCATGAAGACACCCAGGTCGATGTTTGGAGCAGTCATCCACAACGGGAAGATTATTGTGGCTGGAGGAGTCAATGAAGAAGGCCTCACTGGTGCATGTGAGGCCTATGACTTTGGAACCAACAAGTATGTGCTTTTATTGTTACAATCAGTATAGACCCTTTAAACTTACAAAGTGTCTATTGTTTTTACCATATTTGGAATCATAAATGTGTTTGGATATCATCATTTTTATGTTTTTTGTTGTCACTCTTCCATGTAGATAGCATATGTCACACTGCAAAACAAATACTAGACTGTGTTATTATAATGTTTTCATTTTCAAATATAACATCCAAATCAGTTTCTGTCAAATATCCATGAAATGTTGCAGTTGATTAGAGAAAGAGTCAAGTAACTCTTGCTGAGAATTTTTAAGGACCAGAGAAAAAACCCATAGAGATATCACATTAATCCAGCTGAGTGCACCTTGTTGCAGGTGGTCACCCTTCACAGAGTTTCCCCAGGAGAGGAGTTCAGTCAACCTGGTCAGCTGTGGAGGGCTGCTGTACGCTGTAGGAGGCTTCGCCATGGTGGAGAATGACAATAAAGAGTGTGCACCCAGTGAAATCATTGACATTTGGCAGTAAGTGTTGATTTTGTTGCATTATACAGTAAATTTTATACGTTGTGGCAAATAACATGATTTTTTGTGATTTTCTTTTACAATGACAACTCTCCCTGCACTCTCTCAACTGTCTAATACAGTAACATGTTTTAACTTCCTTACCAGGTATGAAGAGGACAAGAAGCAGTGGAGTGGTATGATCAGAGAGATGCGTTACGCTGCTGGAGCCACCTGTGTGTCCATGCGTCTCAACACAGCCAGAATGCCCAAACTGTAACGACGGTTCGGGGACATTCAGTCTACTGCTGCAGAAGTGTTTTATGTACACGCTCTTATTTAGAGGTTCATTGTTGTCATTTATCATTTTAACATATCAGCCACGTCCCCTTTGCCTGTACTGAGTTTTTGTTTTAATAAAAATGTATCATGATTTAACATGATCAACAATTTCATACAGTGAACAATCATTTTTATTTGGACCAGAAATTGCTGTTTTTTCAGATCTTACTCCTACACATACAACTTATTACAGCCAACAGGTTATATTTTGCATAGAAATAAATATTTTATTCAATCTAGAAATGTTCTACCATTCAGCTACAATATGTAGTTTTAAATTTAAAATATCATTACCCACAGCTCATAAAAATATTCAAGTACTATACCAAGGACCTGAGGCCCTGTGCATATGCTCGACGGACTTCAACTTCACCCTAATTGCGGTTGTTATACAAGAAAAATAACTAGTCAGATGTCTGCTGGTGTTCATGTGGAAAAGCTCTAAAATCAGTTGAAAGACTGAATTTGTGAGTTTGTATACCATACCAAGAGAATACAGTAACTTACACCTTGACTCCAGTTGATGGACCTCTTATTTGAGTGCAAACCTATTATTGTTAGATATGTACAAAACAGAAAATGATGCTTTAGATTTTATTAAAAAAAAAAAAAAAAAAAAAAAAAAAAAGAATACAAAAGCACATTACATACAATCTTACTTAACATGAATGAGGTAGATTCATGTCAATTTTAGGCTCTATGACAAAAAAATAAGGAGCACTTGAATCTTTGCACTCAGTCACTCACTGCCAAGAATTTCTTTAAAACCAGGCTGAAAGCTCAGTGTCCAATGTAACATTTCCTTTCTCATTCAATAAATAATGCCTTCAAGAAGAAAGCTCTCTAAATATTTTCTTCTTTAGATATTCCTTCCAGGCATCCTGTGTTGAAAGCTCCATAGAGTTCCATTCATAATGAGGGATCTGTAACAAAAAAACAAAAAACAAATACACTAATTATTTCACTGTCAGTGTCAGACATTTAATAAGATTCAGTACAAGACATGTACAGTGCTACATGCCATGTTAACTTAAATCGTGTCTTCTTACCTGAACAACACGATATCCCAGAATTTCAAGGTGTCTTTTTCTCATCAAGGCTTCACCTTTCATATGATGAGAATTCTTACAGAAGCACTTTGAATCGAGGAAGTCCACAGCAACTCTGGGTGATAAGTAAAAACAAAATGTCAAATGTATTTCATTTCTGAGTGGTCTTAGTAATCATCTTCAGTATTCAGGCTCTGTGTTCTGTTTGTGTCTGTACCGCTGAGCTCCAGGTGGCAGCTCATCCATGATGTTTTCCGTTGAGCTCGTCCCCCAGTGAACCTTCCCTCTGTCTGAGATCTGCAGTGTGCTCGGAGTGCTGTAAGGCAGCGGCTGTAGGTGTGTGTCCAGTATGCATTCAAAGTCTGAAAGTACAAAAAAATGTCCACATTACACTTCTATCATACAAATATTCGCTCCTTTTCCCATTCACTTCTATTGAGGCCCACACGAAGGATGAATTCAATCCTACTACTCACCTACGGTGTAAAAATATGGAGTAAAAACTGCTGCTCGGACACAGTTAATGCCACCTAGAACTTCACCCAGCATTTTGTGGATTTGCTGCTGCACAGAACTGACAACGCCATTCCCTGAAAAAAATAAACAATTTTACAGACACTGAATGGTATGAATTGATTTAATTCAAACTTCTACCCCATCAAGACCTGAAGACCTCATTACCTTTCTTTTGCAGCTGCTGGCAGTAGCGCTCATGAAACCACGGCACCTGGAACTCAGGACACTCAAGACACACGGCACGATTGAGCTCCATGAGGCGCAGTCTGGTCCGCATGTTGAGGGCATCAGGTAGGGCTGTAAGAAGCAATGTGAACAGTTACATTAGTCCTATTCAACAAGTGTGAAGTGCTTACATCTTAAGATGAATATTCTGCCACACATACAGGAGGAAATTTTTATATATATATATATATATATATATATATATATAATTCACACCATAAAGGCACATACTTTCTAGTTGGGAATCCAGTTTTCCCAGAAAGTCGATACTGAAGATTTCTCTGACCAGTTCTTCAGGAAAACAGTCAGCCACAGCCAAGGAGTATGCCAGGAGAACTAGCAGATGGGGGTCAAAGGAGCCTACAAGCACATGTAGAGATGTTATGCATTAGTGTGATCTTAAAATAAATAAAAAAACAAGTCTATAAAATGATTATTCACTTACTGATATGAGGAGTAAAGCGCTGAATACAAGCATCATACAACTCGTCCGCTTGTGCAGGATCATAATTCAGGACAGAAAAGGGCAGCAGGGTGGCATATGTTGCCGAGTAGTGAATCTTCAAAATTAAAAAAGGACAGGAAAAGTACAGTTAATATATAATTAGTAATTCCAGACTTAGCATGCTGTGTTGTCTCTTAAAGCACCTTGTCGATGTCTTTAATAGCCACACTGGCGATTCGGTCCATCAGAGGAGGGCAGAGGTGATTCATCCGGGTTAAGAAGAGGGACAGCTCTGGCACATTGGTCCAGTTTATTTGGTCCATCATCCTCTGCAGCATGACCATCGTCTCTTCGAGCAACATTTCTTCAAACCACTCCCCTGAAACGTACCTGAGCTCCTCAAGCACCAAGTCCAGCCGGTCGGCTGTTTGTAGCCTCTCGTGCCCGCAGCGGTTCAGAGTCTGCAGCAGACGGACATACTTGCTGGGAGTGTTGTGGCGGTAGGACGGATCGTTCCGCACCCACTTGGCAATGGCAAAGGAAATGGTGTTGAGGTCATTGAGATTGCACTGCGTCACCACCGCCTCTACCCGTGAGGTCACAGCCTCATCGAGCCGTGGGCAGGGCAGCATGGACAGAACACGGGTCAGCATGGTTACCTCGTAGGGGAAGACGCTGTGCTGCAAAAAGCTGCAAGACAAAGTGTAATCAGTCTATATAATCAATATGTGGAGCAAAATGGCTCTTTAGCTCAAATTAAGACTTACTTGACCAAAATGTTTCTTAGTTTGGTGAAGAGTTCAGGGTTCTGGTATTGGAACAGATAAAGGGCTTGGGTGATTCTGGCCACCTCCACCGGTTTATACACATGAAGGTTCCTCTGGATTACTGATGCAATTCTGGAAAGTAGTTTAGTAATGATTACATTTTACAAAATATTCAACAGACTTTTTTTTTTTATCTGATAATGATATATCAATGGATTTTTGTTCTTTTTAAATAAAATTTTGTCAACCAGCATTTCCAATGTCAGGAATGAATTTTCAGTCTCAACTTTTAAGACAACACAGGTGAAAAGTCCTTTAAGTCCTGATAAACATTGAAATATGAACCTCTCCAATTACATGACAACAGGACAGCTGCGTCTGCTGAGGGAGATTGTGTGAGGCTCCTTAATGGTCCTGTATCCAAGAATGAACTTTCAATCCTCTACCTCAAAAATGGCAATTCTGTACTGTCATTTTCCTGTTACTTTTCAGCTGACAAATATGGCAATGCTAATATATCTGCAATAAGTTGATATATTGGCTCTGCTGCTATATGGCAGAGATATGAACTCACTTGTTCAGTAAGCTAAGGTTCCTGCTTTGAATCTCTTCTAGTGCTTCGGCTATAGCCAGAGCCTGGTGTGCACTGAGCTCATCCGCCAACAGGAAGGCAGTGTTCTCCAACCTGAGAGGAATTAAACCACAAAGTAGACCAGTGAGACTTGAGGACTGCTGTAAAGGGTCAGATTTCTACTCATGTATTCCTTCACTAATAATCATACAAACCCTTCTCTGATCTCCTGACTGGCCATGGGAGCCAGAGCAACAAACAGTTTAGTAAAGGAGAAAGGATCAGTGCTTGAATCAATCAGTTCTATCAGTCTTTGTTTAACAGCCAGCCTGAAGTCACAGTTGTTGAACTGCAGGGACTGATACAGCCCCATGATGATGCTGATATTCTCTGCGTCTAGCCTGGGAATGTTGCACAAAAGGATCTGGTTGCACTTCTCCAGCAGAGGCCGGTGGCTGTACTTGATGTTGCGTAGGAACTGCACCACTCTCCGAGGGTTGTTGTACTGTGAGGGATTCATGGTGTCAAGGAGAAGATCTGCTCTGTTAATTAAGGCATCCCGCAGCCGGGGAGACACCAGGGATGATGTGCTTATCATCAGTGTAGTTAGGACCCTGAGAAAACAACACAGCAGAGTAAATACACAATATGAGATGCTTAAATTTGATCACATTTGTATGACGACCAACCTGGCATCATCCATCGATGACAGCCTCTGATCCACAATACTTGTGATGCGGCCCATTAGAGGACTTTGTTGAAGGTGTTGATCACTTAGACAAATAGCAAACTTGGACAGGGAGGCCATTGGAAATCTGCAAAAACACACATTTGTGTAACATCTCATGAGTGTTGAAACAATTAGACAATTAATCAGAAATTAGACCACTAGACGATTAATAGACAACTGACAGAAAGATTAATAACAATTTTCATACCGATTTATCTGTTCAGTCATTTATCAAGCAAAAATGCAAAACACTTGCTGGTTCCAGCTTCTGCTGTGTGAAGATTGGCTGCTTTTCTCTATTATGTGTCATTGTAAATTACTATTTTGTGGTTTGGCACTGGTGGTTGGAACGACAGGACAGTTGACTGTCTTTTGGGCTCTGAGAAATTATGATGGACAATTTTCACTATTTTCTGACATCTTATAGACTAAACAATTACTCCATTGACTGAAGAAAATAATTGCTGGATTAATCAATGATGAAAATAACAGTTGAGCCCAAAATTTAATTACCTAAAGACAAGCAAAAAAAAGGGGGGAATGCAATCATACCTGTCTATTCTTAGCCATGCTTCTGAAACCAACTGTTGAACAAGAGAGTCATGTGGATCCACATTCAGCCTACAAGATGGACAATAATTCAGTAAATTGTCATTACAGTTTTATAATTCAGAAACACACTCTTCAAGGTGATGATGTCTGTATTTTAATGTACCTGAGGAAACTGTAAAGTATGTCCACCAACATAGAATCATCCATAAGAGCAATTTTGTTTTCAGCCAAAACCCGGAGAGTCAAGAACTGTGGGTGACTCTTGATGAGATCCACAGTCCTGAGTAGCTGAGGTTTGTCTCTCTGAAACTGCCACAGCATCCCCACAGCACAGCTGACATGGTTCACTGTGAGCTTGGCCTTGTTCTTGCCCACCACATCAAACACATGGTCTTCGGCCAAGCAAACCTGCAGCTGGTCCAGAACCTGGTCTCGGTTCACTGTCCCCCCATGAAGGAGCCTACGAAGGCAGGAATTCACACACCGGAGCCGAAACATAATCACAGACCTTGGCTCAGATTATGTATGCACTGAGGTCTTCATTGTAACAACACAGTGTCCACTATCCACTTCAATGTCAAAGTTGCAAGCAGGTTCAGCCAACTGGTATTACATCCACCAAATAACAGTCTGGGGGCGGAAGGTGTCCATGCTACTTCAGGGACCTCTATGAAAAAACACAAACAAAAAAACACATTATTTTTAACCTGCATCATAATTTATGACATTATACCTGGTTCTACTGCATTAAAAGGCAAGCATATGACATGTCAGTGAATGTAGCTCAATGTGACATGCTGACCTCAAGTTCAGAGGATTTTAGAAACAGCTCCGCTCAGAGATGTAACGCGACTTCCCTTTGGTGTACCATTAGACCGTGTGCTACCAGGAGCTCAGCTGAGTTTTCTAACGCGGTTTTCACGTGGTTGAAGAAACAGTCACTTAAAATGACTGAAATGACCAGACTACCCTTGCTAACCCTATTCTTAGGTAGATTTCTGCAGATTATAGAGATTTAAACATTATATGTCGTACAAAAATATAACACTGTCATTAAATAAGCTCATTCAAAGTCAAAATTACCTAGCATGTGTGCTACATTGTTTCACTTCCGTAGCCAGTGACATAAGGACGTCAGAAGATTTTCAAACCCTGGGTTTTGTCCTTCAGGCAGCAGCTCATTCACGTTGGGGCGTGAAGGCAACTAGTTGGTCTGATGTGTTCAAAACAGTTTTTCTTACTGTAAATACCTTCTGATGTCCGTCTGTATAACTCAGAAAATATCGATTCTGTAAAGTCCCCTAGCACTATTTTACAACCTCATTTCAATTTCTTTATTTTATTGGCATAAAATAACCAATATAATTTTCACAAGGTGACCGTATATTATGCTTTACTTAGGGAAAAAGAAAAAATCCTGAGCTGTAAGGGGGTTCAAATTCAAAGATTTTAAACAAAAACCAAGTATTAACGGTTTTTATAAGCCTTTGGATTTGTGGAAAACTAAATCAAGTCAATACTGTTTGGCATTCTTTGTGTAACCAACAAGTTTGACTGTTTATCTGTAAATATGCAATCGTAATAAAATTTAAAGATTAGTAATATACATTTGAGAATTCATATTTGTGTTATCATAGGATACCAAACATGCTTCCATAATAAAGTAACATTTTCATTAATACGACTGTTGAAGTCCAAAACAATTCTCACAAAAGGGCAGTACCAAAAAAAAACAAAAAAACAATAGTCTTAGTGGAGCTGCAACAGAAGCAATTTATATCATTGTCTTTTTTTGAATAAGCCTCCTAACCTATGCTTCTAGATAAGAAACCATGATAAAAGACCTGGTGGAAGGTTTTCCTTTTTTAATATAGATGAAATATGAAGAGGAATAATGTTCTACACAGGTGGGTTCACTGAATCATTAAATGGTTGATGTAGCTGATTTAGACAGCCTGAGAGAAAGTTGTACCTTACAGATAAATTACAGGGCATAAAATCTCCTATGCTCCTGCTGCTGCGTGCACCGCTGCGTTGACTGGCGCACGAGCCTCGACATACGTTGACGTCCCTCTCGCGCCATCTTTAGAAACAGTGAGCTCAACACTGAATGAAACTTAATTTTCGTCGTTTGTAAAGAGCTGCTCGCCTTTTGGAATAATATTCTTGTCTTTCCAGGTGATGTTGTGTCACATTGTGGGTGTTCTATCGACATATGTATGTAGTTGATGCACTAAAATGGTTCATGTTGTGTAGGAGGATTCCTCTATTATGTTGTGTGACCGGGGGTAGGTGAGCTTGCTAATGCTAACACCAGGCCTAACGATGAGTAGATAGATACTGCTGTGTGAAATCGCAACGATTTAATCCGGATTGTGAGTGTGTACACGGGGACACTTAAGATAACTGGAAACGTGTCACTAGTTGGATAACATTATCTCACGATTAAAAAACAAACGAACATTAGCTAACCTAATGGTGTTTATTATAATCCAGCTGTGTCGGTAACGCTTCTGTTGTTTATCTGGTAACTTGAACGGCACAACAGTGATTTACAAACAGTACCATCATCATTTATTTTTGCTTCAAATGGTTTTCAGTAGCTTTTAAAGAAATCGTTCAGATGGTCAGGCTCGGGAGATGTGCAAGATTTGCATCTCATTTCGCCTGTTGCATGCTGCTGTCCCTTATCTCTCTCTGATTTGTGCTCCTCACCTACAGGTGTTGGATCAGTGGAGGTGATCATGGGGATCAAGGTTCAGCGCCCTCGGTGCTTCCTTGACATTGGAATCAGTAATGTGCTCGGTAAGAAACAAACTTCACATTTCTGCCTACTATGACTCAGCTGTGAGTTAAATGGGTAAATATTTCTTATACTAATGAAGTCTAATGGGGGTAGCTATGCAATAAACCCTAACTTCATGAGGGTTGTATTGGAAACTGTTGTAGAGAGGTGTGATTCACATTTTGGTCATTTGAAGGGTGTAGTTTGTGGCTTTGTGAAATCCCATTGTCTTTTTAATATTTAGTCTACCCTTATAGATATGAATGGGGTGTATATACAAAAGATTACATCTGAGTGTCATACAATAGAATATAGCACCACAGACTACAGCCTCCAAAACTGCTGTAAACTTGGATCAGCATCTCTCTAATTTGTCTAAACAAAACCTGAACAGTATAACCAACATGAAGGTAGGGGATTATTGCAGGAATGTTGAATTAAACTGCTTTAGTTTTAGGTGTGTGTTCCTAATACACTGACAACTGAGCATGTGTTTCACCACAATTTAAATATAAGAAAATTATTCTAACCTGGTGTCTTCTCACAGTTGGCAGAGTTGTGGTGGAGTTGTTTTCAGACATCTGTCCCAAAACATGTGAAAACTTCAGATGCCTCTGCACAGGTGAATAATGGATTTTCTCCTCAATAATGATATGCTAGCAGCATATTTTTGCACACTTTAATCATGATCATTTCTGTTGTTTCTTCAAGGTGAGAAAGGCATTGGTAAAGGAACTCAGAAACCCCTGCACTACAAAGGATGTCTGTTCCATCGAGTTGTAAAAGACTTCATGATTCAAGGAGGAGACTTCAGTGAAGGTGAGTTAATAAAGATTGAAGGTTGTGAATGGTACTTATCTTAGAACAAACTGAATACGACACTACAGGATCTGCTTGAATAACCAACAATCAACATGAGTTTAACAATGCCAAATATCCTGTCATGCTGCAACTCCTTTGCTTATGTTTTCTTTGTTCTTTGACATCTCAGGCAATGGAAGAGGAGGGGAATCCATCTATGGAGGCTTTTTTGAAGGTAAAGAGGCCACTGTCAGAGCTGTCAGTTGTTATCCAAACCGACGTTGGCTTCAAGATGGCAGTACAATCTTATCCTTTTCCCCCAGATGAAAGCTTTGCTGTTAAACACAACAAGGAGTACCTGCTGTCTATGGCCAATAGGGGCAAAGATACAAATGGATCCCAGTTTTTCATGTAAGCACTTTGTTTATGTTTTTATATTATTGATTTGATTTATTATAAATTCTTTCTGTCATCCTTAAGCTTTCCAAATAATTATGTCTTTTTTTCTTGAACGGCTTGCTGTGACACTTCAGAACGACAAAACCCTCACCACATCTGGATGGGTAATTGCTGCTTGATTACATCTAAAAATCGAATTGATTGCATAGTGCACAATGTACATGATATGTCTCATAGCTAAAGGTCAACACCACTTTATTTTCTCAGTGTCCATGTGGTTTTTGGTCATGTGATCTCTGGCCAAGAGGTTGTTCAAACCATGGAGAACCAGAAAACGGATCATAACAGCAAACCATATGCTGACGTGAAAGTTTTAAACTGTGGCGAGCTGGTTCCTAAATCTAAAGGTTTGTTTATGCAAAGCATTTTCAGTATTTTCAAAACCTTAAATGTCTTCTCTCCTGCTATTGACTGAGAAGACACAACTTTTACATTTAGTAAAGCAGTGCTTGTAACACTCTACATATTTGCAGCAAAGAAGGAAGGAAAAAAGAGGGAGCGAGCCTCCTCCAGTTCCAGCAGTAGCTCCAGCAACTCTGAAAGCTCCTCAGATTCCTCCTCTGATTCTGAAGAATCTGAGAAAGAATCCAAGAAGCGGAAAAAGAAGGCAAAAAAACTGAAAAAGAAACAGAAGAAGAAGGACAAGAAAAGGTACATAAATTATTTTCACTGTGTTCAGTGTAAACAGTACCAAGTGTCTTTATACTGAGCCGTAATGCTTTGCTAGGTCAGAGGCGGAAAGTGCTGAGGAGAAAGAACAAGAGGAGGTGGTTACATCTACTGTACGTCCTGAAGAAATACCGCCCATCCCAGAGAACCGATTCCTCATGAGGAGAAGTCCCCAGGCTGTCCAGAAGTCAAAAGAGGAGGCTGAAAAGGATCAGAGAAATAAAGAGGAAAGGCCAAGAGAGAGGTTAGTCTGCTTGACAAGCATTCATTATGTAGTTTGTCCTCTTTGTCATATTTAATTCCCACCGTCAATTAATTTTAATTACTTTTTTCCCCCCCAGTACTGGCATAACATATAATTCACAGTCAGCATATCATAGAAGACTGGTGATGACACGATCTGGCAGGAAGATAAAAGGCAGAGGTCCAAGGGTAGGTGCAATAATGTGAAGCTAGAATTTTGTCACAATAAATATAATGAGACTGGAATATGTCAGTCTCTAAATAGTTGCTTTCAAATGGCAGTGACACCTAAAATTCAATGTCACCATTTATAAACATTTTAATTGCACTTTTTTGTCTTGTTAAATGTTACTTCCAGTCTGTTTAGAGTCTGTATGGAACAGAAGTGAGTGGTTTGTCCTTTTCTCCTATCCAGAGGTACCGGACTCCGTCACGCTCTCGTTCAAGGTCTAGGGATCGTTTTCGGCGCAGTGAAACTCCTCCACACTGGCGTCAGGAGCTGCAGCGACAGAGGATGAGGGCAGTCACTGGAGAGCGCTGGATCAAGGGTGACAGGTAAGATGCTCTAAACCTAAACTTATCAAAGTAGTAGTGATGTTTGTCTGTAATGACAGATCTTGTATCTTTTAATCTGAGACTGTGAAAATGTTCTGTTTGATGAGCACACATGTTTTAGTGTGCAGATGCAAGTGTTTTAGCTATGTACTAGATGTATGCAATTTATTAAAGAGGACGTGCAACAGAACATGTAACTATGAAAATATCTCATCAGTTCATCAGTTGCAGATATGCTTTTTGGATTAGTCGACTGTGACAATAAATGTGAACAAATAGATGTCCTCTCTGTCACCAGTTGATGTATTACTGTAGTAATTCAACCTATATAAAGAATTTAAAAAGCTTTCATAGTTGTTCAACTCCTGGTGCTGCCTACTAAGACCTTAATGTCAAAATCCCTGCTGCACAGGAAGTGACACATTGTACAGATTGTAGCATGAGTGGTTTATTTGTAATAAATTCAATAAAACTCAACTGGATATTTTCTTAGAGTAATGAATTTTTGCTTTATTGTTCAGCTAGCAATGGCACACTTCACTGTTAAGCTTAGATCTTGGAGTGATAGTTCAGTTTGCAGGTTAAGGGTCTACTGCTGGCATTGTTGTGCACTCAGATGTGTTTTGTCAGTAGTGAAGCCCAGAACACAGTCATGTACTTGCACACATAAGGGGAAAAATCGACTTTTCTAAAATGAACAGAAGTCAGTGTAGACAGCTGTATTATTTAAAATCAGTTGGTTATCTGCTGTAGTAGGCTTTTGTGTGAGGTTGTTTGAAAACTTAAAATTTATTTACCCAGCCAGGCATCCATAGGAGAGGTATCCCAACATGTACCAAGACCCACATTTTATTTTAATCTAAACAAGTACATACATATTCATTGTCCAGTAATGATGAAATGTCAACCATAAGACAAGTAAACCTGTCAAAACATGGGACCCTGACAGGTTCTCCTGCATAAATTGTGTATGAAATGCAAAGGCCATTGCAATACTTTTTGTATTTCAAATCTAATCACTCATTAGATTGTAATAATATTTAATGAAATGCATTATGTAAGAAATTAATTTTCTAAAATTCTAATTTTTAACATTATTCAATGCATATTGTTGCCTGATGTTGGTTGTCATGATCTGTAAGTAATATTTCCTTTGCACTTTTTTTGTTTTTACAGAGGTGACATGAATGAGGCCAAGGACGAGGCTGCTAAAGCTCCAAGAAGAGAGAGACGAGCCTCCAGCACAAAGCATGAAAAAACAGCTGAGGGTAAAAAAGACAAGAAAACTCGGTCACATAGATCCAAAAGCAAAGAGGAGGATGCTGTAGAGAAGGATGAGAAGCATAGCAAACACACAGCAAAGAAACGAGATAAATCTCAAAGTCGCAGTAAAAGCAGAGAAAAGAGCAGGAGGTCAAAAAGCAGAGATAAAGGTCACAACCCCAAACGTGATGAGAGGAGAGGTCGCTCGAGGAGCAAAGACCGAAATATAAATAAGAAAGAAAAGGAATCGGAGTCTGATCACAGTAAAGATAGAAATAAGCGCCATGAGTCTGAGAAAAAGCATAAAGAGGACACAAAAGGAAGAAATGGTGAAAGAACTAGAACAAAGTCAAAAAGCAAAGAAAGAACAACCACAAAAGATGGGCGCAGATCAAGCAGCAGAAACAGGGATAGAGGCGGAACTGCAGCATCGAAAGACAAAGAAAAACGAGAAAAAGACAGGGAGAGGGGCAGGGAACGTAGCAGGAGTCAGGAAAGACGATGCAACAGTGAAAGGGAGAATAAGAGGCGAGGAACGTCCAGGGATAAGGAACATCGAACAAGAAGTCCAGACAGAAATAAAACCAGAGACTCGCACAGAAGCAGGCGCTCCAGAAGTAAGAGTAATAAGAGAGACCACAGCAAAGATCGATCATCTCATAGAAAAGACAGAGAAGCCGGCAACCAAAGGAGAAGACGTAGTAGCAGTTCTGATAGTGACAGAAATGATAAAAGGAAAAGTCAAAAGAGCCCAGATTCCAAAAGAAGAGCTAATAGTCCCTCCAAATCCAAAGACAGAAGAAGTCCAGCAAGACCAAGACCAGATAGTACAAAAGGTAAAGACAAAAATGACAGCAAGAGGAATAAATCAAGCTCTAGCTCCAGCTCTGACAGTGACTGAGCCCGTAATGGTGTCCTAAAGGAATAAATTGGGATTTTGTCCCTCTTTTATACCTACTACCCACGTAATATGCAGCAACAGCTTCTTATCTAGAGTTGGACATATTAACATTCCTCATTCAGTGCAAAAAAAAAACCCACATCACAGTTCAGCCAAAGCTAACATGAATGTACCAAAGTCTGTCAAAGGTCATTTCCGGAACAATTCACACCGATAACACCAATAAGAAATTACAACAGATGGTTGAAGTCTTGAACGGAGACAAAGCTGTAAAGCAGTAAACGAGGGAGAGAGAGTGGTGTAGAGCAGAGCAGTAGACAAAAACAACTGTTAACATTTAACTTAAATCTGCAGTTACACACACTGTAGCATCACGTGAGCTTTGGCCAAGCTGTGGACTGCATTTGGGCTCTGAATGGGGATTGTGGATTTGTTCCCCATTAACTGTGTTACATTGTTGATGGGTAGCTGAAGCTGCATAGCCAGATTAGAGAAAAGGATTTGTAACTGAAAAAAAATTCACTGACGTTGTATACTGCAGTGTGAAGGCAGTTTTTTTTTTTTTTTTTTTTTTTGATTCTTTGGTAGTAAGAATTTTGGCTTAATAGCTCCAATTTCAGATTGTTTGTTTAAAAAATGAAGAAAAAAAAAAAAAGTAAGATTTTACAGCAACAGATTCTCTCCTCTTAAAAGTCTTTTCCCCTGAGGAGGTTTTCTACTGAAATTTGTTTTAATATTATTTAACACAGTTGGTTTTTGGGGATAAGGACTGCCTATAACTGGCAAAGTCTGATGTTGACTCAATTATTTTTACAACAACAATCAGTCTGTAAGAGAGAACTTGAGAAAAGAAGAGAATTTCTTGCATGCATGCTTATCCCTGGCATTGTTAGATGAAATATGTACATTGTGACTTTTTTTGTACATCCACAACCTTACTGTAATCCTGTGTTTTGCGATACCTCTGGATTGTTTTTGTGTTTGTTTTTTTTTTTTTTTTTTTTTTTTTTTTTTTTTTTTTTTTTTTTTGTTGAAAGAATTAATGTCACTGTCACACTGTAAGTACAACATAAAATCAATTTGTATAAATTGTGTTTTGTGGAAGTTGGTTTTGAAAAGAACTCAACTACAGTGTAGAATGAATTAAAATGCTCAATTTGGATTTTAATCAATTGTTTTAATATTCTGTAAATGCTGTTACAATCAAAACACAAACAAAACAATACAGTTATATCTTTTGCAGGCCTTAACATTATTAGCATCCAAAATTACAGTGATTGCATTATTATAAGAACTTTACACTGTACTGTTTTAGCCCAGACAAGTCTGTTCTGTGGTTGGGGCAGCTGATGTGAAACGTTAACAGAACACTTTGTTGTGTGATTAATATCAAACAATTCTCAATGTTTTGTGAATGTCGACCCCAGTGAGGTTTTTCTTTGTTGCAGAGTTGGTAATAAGTTGAGCATTTTGACTGCAACCTTCAGCGAACATTTTCCAGAGCACATATATTGTGTACCTAATGATCATTTTGAAGAACATCTCTAAAAGTTGTCTGAAATCACTCAATACTGACTACACTGCATAGTTTAACGTGTATAGTGTTCTATATAAGTATATATGAGAAACAATATTTAGCTGCTTCACACTAACAGGAAATGATACAACACGCTGTCAGATGTCCATCACACAGTGACTGTAGACTCACTGTAAGTTAACCTTCAGAAATAGAAAGCAAAATGTCTTTCTCTGTAACTTATTTTTGTTTTCCAAGATCTTCCACTTCCTTTGTGCAATGCATTGTGGGAGAATAGTATCCTTCAACAGCACACTCAAAAATCAGCTGTATTTAGTATGCATTCTGTCTGGTCTGAGTTGACTGTCACTTTTCCAATGTGAAGACGCCACGTACTGAGACCTGCTTAGATTTAGCGTGTAGTATAGATTAGGGACACACTGTTAGTCTCCATGGCATGGACACAGCTTTTTTGTTGTCTTTATGTATTTGGACATTTTTATGCCTGCAGTAATGAGATGACAGGAGACGTTCTGATTCATGGTTGGTGCCGTTGACACCTAGGCCACCAGGTGGAAGTCATGTGAGACTCCACTTGTCTGTGATGATGGAATGATGACAGTGTCAAAAATCCCTATGTACTATTCACTATAGAGCAAACTATTGAGCGTTTGTTGGTAGTGAGTAAGTGAGTGGTTTCAGACAAAGCCTTTGTCAAAGTATTTTAAGAATGTTATTAAAACATTCAGTATCTTCAGAGATGGTAAATTCAGGGAAACATTGGAACTAAAATTGCCAGCTGGGAGAGAACAATCACCATGTAAACCCAAGTCTCCTCTTTGCTTCTTGAATGTCTACAACTTCATTAAGCTTTTTAATGTTCTGGGTGACACCAGAGACATATTTGGGCATCTGAGCACCACTACAGTCCTGAACGAGGTAGCCAGGCCTGACTCCACCTAAAACGGGACCAAGCCCTCCTCCTATCCCTTCCCTCGCAGCTTTGCAAAGTGGAAACACGTTTCGCTGAGCCTCTGCCGCTGCGCTGATGACGTGCTGTGAATACTGTTGAAACTGGTTTTCCTCCTCAGCAACAAGGTATGTGTTCTTTGCCTGAAACTCATGTTCATCTCTTCTCAGGTTCTGATGTCTGGCCATTTTTGCAGCCTGTGTATGAAAAATCAAATTTAAATGTCAAAAATTTGCCCTCAGAGAACACTGGCCATAACTGTCATGTCCATACTGATGTTCTTGAAACAGCTGTGACATTACCATTTGTGTGGCATTGAAGTCTTGTAATTTTCTTTCATCCTCTCGGATCCTCTGAGCCTTCAGTTGTTGTTTCTCAGAAAATATTCTGTCAGCCTCTTTCTTGGCTTGAAGCATGTCTCGGGTGGTCTGTTGCGCTTCTTTGTCCCTCTGCTCCTTTTCTTGTCTCTGACGGAACAGGTGTGATAACATTTTGTTAACTGCAGCTGGACGAAGGGACAAAAACAATCAAGTGGATTTCACTGTAGCCATAAAAAAAAATAAACATTTTGGGACCCACAGCTTAGAAACTCACCAAGGAAATGTAATAAAGATTTCATGCTATATTAACATGACTTGTGTCATTGGTTTCAGAGTCTGAACTTGTGTTACCATGAATTCTCTGTGTGCAGTGATTGACTTCAACATTGCAGTCCTCTTCTCCTCCTCCTCCCTGTGCTGTTGTGCCTGTTTGGCATCCCGCTCAGCTACAGCCTTAGCAATCCTCAGCTCCTCGCTGACAGTTTGGTCCTGCTGTGCCACTGTCAGTTTGTTCATGATCTTCTCTCTGTGCATCTGGGCCTCTCTGAGGAATAAAATAACACAACAAGTTGAGTTGTTGTTACGTGTGAGGTGTCGAGGCAGATGACTGGGTCTACAGGAAGCTGGACGAAGATGCGCTGGGTCTTACCTTAACAACTCAGTTTCTTTGTCTCTCCTTAACTTCATCATCTTTTGCTTGGCAGTGAGGAAAAGTTTCCTTTGCTTCTCTTCAGCCTCCTGTTTTTGCGCATCTGCTGCTCTTATGAGGTCTCTATTGGTGAGATGTTCCTGTAAATACAGAGTATACATCAATAAACCTATATGCTAGAAACTGAGGATTCAAAACCCACACAACCCATGTTTCTACGAACCTACCAGGTGAGCTTGCATAAGGTTTCTCTTCTGCTCTGTTTGTCTTTCGTCCTCCATTCTCTGCTCCCATTGATAGAGTTCTTGAAGGCGTTGGATTTCCTCTCCGTCCTTCTTGTTCTCTGTCTTTTGTCGCTCTCTTGCCAACTCGTTTACCTTGATCCTAAAGAAAAAGGATCATATTCTCATGTGAAACAAATATATTTTTAGTATTAATAGTATTTCTAGTAGTAATATTCGTCACAACCGGGAACAGTGAGGGCTGCAATAATACACTCTACTGTGGCACCATCACTCCACTTGAATTTTCATGCAATTTTTACTATACAGTAGATAAACTACAACATACCATACTGAAAACAATGCAAATGCAGCCCGCTCAAAAGTGGTCTGATGTGACACTTACTGGTTTTTCAGGTCCTCTGCAACAGCCTGTCTCTCAAGCTTCTTCTGAAGTGCTTTCTCCTGCTCCTGTCTCAGAGCTTCATCCTCTCTGGTCTTTACCATATCTGTGAATTCTTTATCCACATCTTTAGAGGCACTCTTTATTCTTTGCTTCACTTCAATCTGGGCCTCCCTCTCCTTCAGCACTTCTGTCAGCAAGAGTGCACGCTGTGGAAACAGTAAAAATCATTCTTTATGCCAAAACATCAATGTATAAATAGCCTAACAACAGTAATGCTCAAGCAACACTAACATGTAATCCTTTGACTCGGTCAGTTTGATAATACAGCTGAGTCTTGGCTTTTTCAATGGCGTCTTTACGCTTCTGTTCCTGGTATTTAGCCTCTTCTATGTCAGTCATTTTCCTTTTCTCCTCTTCAATCTGCTCTCGAATCTTCTTTGCCTCCAGCTTCTTTTGCCTTTGACCCTTTGATAAATATGAACACACAAAGTAAGTTACGGTTTCGTTTTACCGCAGGATATTGTGCTTTTTGTAACCTCTCAAACACATCTGGAATCAATGCAAAAACCCTGTACAGACAACTTACAGCGATGGTATTGGACCACAGCTTCACTGCCTCTTTTGATTGGAGGTGCAGGGCTTCTCTCCGGTTCGCTGCCTCTGTCATTCTCTCCTTGTCTTTATTAACCCGGTTCAGTTCACCTTGAATCCTCAGCCATTCGGCCTTGGTTAAGACCGTGACTTTTCGGAGATCAGGTGGCTGGATCATCCTGCTGGCTTCTTCTGCTGAAGACGCTATTAAAAAGGGAGGGAATTGCCCCAGGTAGACCTCCTGTAAATTGATCACTAAATCCAGAGCACAGTATCTTTATGGGAACTGAATATGCACCATGAATTTTAATAATACATGCAGTTGAGGTCTTTCCAGATTAATAATTTAAAACAAAGACCCTTACTTTATATAAAATATATTTACTTCCTGTTCTATTTCCTTTTATGTTAAAAAGGTGTAACAGCTGTCTGCCAAACACTGTCTGGTTTATATTTATATAAACAGGGCCATAGTTACCACAAAGAATTTGGGGATTTTAATGATTGGAACAGTTTGCATTCTGTAATTAGCAGTAGGTTTGAATTGAATCATTCATTAAGGTCCTGGATTGATATGGGATCAAGTAGGAAAGTGTCTTCCAACATTATACATTTGCATTTAAATGATATATGGCCAACAGCGTGACCCCCTCACCAAGGTGATATCATTTTTGCTTAGTTTTTCTTTTAATTAGCCTATACCTGAGATAATATGGCAGACCTTTTGATCACCAATAAAGAAAACTTTACAAACATTTTTGGGTGGACAGTCAAAAAAAATCCTCATGAGATGGGATTGCAACTAAGGACTTGGACTCAGTATTTAAAAAAAAAAAAAACCTATGGCCTTGACTTGTATATGAGAAATATGACTAAATACAAAAATAATACTGATTACTATAAGCAAGAAACAATAATATCGCTGTTGCACAATTGTGTGGGAAGGTTGTTTTCTTTTAAAAACTTGGTACATGTTTGCTCGTTGACATGACAGGTAAATGTTTTGACAATGTTTTGTTTTCACAGCTACTCTGACACTGTTCTGCATTTTAATAAAGACTCTCGTACAGTTCTTGGTTAATATTACAGATTTTCCAGACTGCTGTCATGTTGCCCGTCAGCCAAAACAAACAGTTATCAATAACCCAAAGCTCTCACCACTTTTACTGGACCCTCTCCGTCGGCCGTGCTGAACCACCGATGTCATTTGTGTTTGATATATCTAAGTATATCTAATTACAGTAAAATAGCAAAAGCGAAATAGAGCAGCCGATAAGGAAATGTTTACTGTAGCTAACGTTATATACACACAGCTCTGTCTGTCCGCGTTTGTTGCGCTGTATCCAGGCAACGGATGACTTTTTGCTGATTAACGACAGGTGGCGCTGTGTGTCACCAAGTATATACATGTTTGAATGTGACACAATAAATATGATTTTTTTCTACTCACTCTCGACTCTCATCCATATACAGTCCTCAGACCGTCTATAAATCGTATATATCTTGTGTATACACACATGCATATATAATATATAAAATATAAAATATATAAATCTTATATATAGAGTCAGTACAAGTCACAATATTACTGGCACCTTTGAGATGTTTTAAGAAATAACTGGATTTCTGGCAGTTGATGCTCCTTTAATTTGTAACTTAATTAAACTCACCTGTGTAAGCCGTCTGTATAAAAACAGTTCAGCTGCTTTAAGGATCCCCTGCAGAGGTGTTTTAAGACATGTAAAAATATTCTATGTCTGATATGGGTTTTTTTTCAAAAGGTTTACTCATTGCAGAGAATGGGAGGAACAGGACATTTCCCGCAGGTTAATTTGGATTCATGTGGCCAAACTGTTTTCACTCAGTGACATGACAAAAGAGTTGACCTTGTAGTAGAACTCCTATAGGTTCATACTCAAATCCAGATAGCTTATTCTTTGTTGTCGCTTTGCTACTCGTATTCAGGGAAACACGACCAACAAGTCTCCAGTCCATCACATCTGGTTAAGATGAATATATAGACATTATTAGACCCATATATTTTAATTCTGCACAAACACAAATTACATGCATTTTAAAATCTAGTGCTGAAAACAGATATTTGTTTGACTGTGATAGACACGTTATAATACTGAGCTAACCCTGAAATAAGAGGACTGTCATGTGCAGCCTAATGAGTCAGGTGATGAACAGTGTCTCTTGAATTAAGACTGAAAAAAAAGAACTCGTTTGACCTGACAACTGTTGAATGGAAGAAGCAAGCTTGTTGTTCCTTAGAAGGATGAAAGTTATTTCTGTTGTACATTAGAATAGCTTCATGTGAACTGATAGTGTGTGAGTTTATGGTGATCACATTTGTCCTATGGTATCACCATAACATTACTTTTGTCTTCTATCCTGAAACAAATTACAAGATATGGTTCTTTGCTCAGTCTTGACTTAACTTAAGTACTGTACTTCATTACGATTTTTAGGTATATGCATTTTATGATTCTGGATACTTTCAGTCCACTACATTTCAGTGGGAAATATTGTGCTATTTTCTCCACAACATTTGTTTGACAGCTGGAGGTGCAGGTTACTTTAAGATTACACAGCAAAAGTTTGGCAATCTCTCAGCAAATTCCATATTTTGTTGATTTTTGAAGCAAAAATGAGTAAATACAACCCTTGCAGCAAACACAAAAAATTTGACTCTTTCAAATGTTAATGAACTGTTACTTTTTTTATTTCATGTTCTAATAAAGACTGAAAAAAATCTGCAAAGAATAGTGGGTGAAAACTCCTTGGTTTGGTACGTAATATGAAATATGCACAGCTACATATAACATCATTAAAACTGCATCTCTGTCAACCAGCTACAACCTTAAATGTTGCTTTCATGTTAATGCATCAGTAATAATAGTGACCCCAAATATACAAAATATAGTTAACAATAATATAACCTAACACTATACTCCCTGCATGAGTACTTTTTATTTTTGATATTTAAAGTACACTTTTGCTGATAATAATTATGTGCTTTTACTTACGTAACATTTTAAATGCAGTACTTATGCTTGCAGTGAGTACTTGTGATATTGATATTTTTATGGTAAAATACACTGAATACTTGCTGATAATTATGTCAAACCGGTCTGGAGTCTGGATGCAGCTGCGTCAGAGCAGGAGATGCATGAGAGGCGGGTTTACTTTGAAAGGGGCTGTCCTAAATCCGAGATAACCATTCAAAACCAACAGAGGGAAAAGCTACTCCCCGTGTCCATCACCTCACCAAGGCATCAACCATTCAACACAAGTTACCCACCAAATAGCAAAGCCGGAGAACAAACTCCAAGATGGCCCCGATCTCCATCAAAACTGTCCTAATCAGTGAAAGTGTGGACCCTCGCTGCAGGACGATTCTGGAGGAAAATGGCATCCGCGTTACGGAGAAGCAGAACATGAAAAAGGATGAATTACTCGCGGAGATAAAGGTAAGGGTGGCACTCTGTATTGCACAATTGCTTTCACATGCACCGGTTGTCATTTTGTCCTTACGCAACATGCACACGTTTTTGAATCATGTTTTTTTTTTTTAAAAACTGTACTCGCTTTAGTTACAGCCGTTTTTCAAGCTCATGTGATTTGTCGCTGCACTTGTCTCAGGAAAGTATTTTTTAAAAAGGCAGAAACCAAAGAGCACTTGTGTGTGTGTTTTTTGTTTTGTTTTTTGTTTTTTGTTTTTCTACCAACTTTGATGAAGGGCGTGTGAACTTTGATTTGACACTTTTCTCAAGCTATCTACTCAGCACAGACTGCATATGAAAAAGTACTCATTCTAGCTTAGTACCGCCCATTGGGAAGCTGATGCAACTCATCCCCGACTTTGCCGGTTCTCCCATCACTGCTTCACACAGCAAACTGGCAGCTTTTTTATCAGAGTCTTTGTGTGTGTAACAGAAGCAAATATTTGCTTTGCACAAATTAGACTTGTCAAATAAGAAGCAATGGGATCTAATGGAACTTTTCTCATGCAAACTAAAAGGATGGTAGTATTTTGCACTAGCTTCAGGGCCACATTCATTGCTTGACTCTTGGGCCCAGGGGCAAAAATTAGATGAAGGGCCCCAGTTGTCCGCTGCCCCTCCTCCTGCACTATGGCAGCCATGACTAGGGAAAGTGATGAAATACTTTGATGACAATAACATGCAGTTCAAGATATGTGGTGTTAAACTTGCATATCATGTTCTCCGACGGCCAAACAGTAAGCTTGGTCGTATTTCTTTTTTTACAGTAAAAAAAATACATATATGATTTGCGAGTAATCAAGTACTCGTTCATAAGGTAATGAGAGTACTCGATTATTGAAATTACTGAAAATGCCCATCTCTAATATAGTGATAAGGTGACACCATTGGTTGAGTGTTGGAGTTTCCCCATTGGTCGTTGCTTTTTCAAAAATGATTTGACGCAAACAAGCAGTATTGCCAACTTAGTCCCTTTTGTTGCTTGATAAACTGACTTTTCAAACCCCATTGGCAACAAAAAAAAGCACCTAGCAACAAATCTAGCGACTTTCTGGACAAACATTAGCTACTTTCTGTAGAAGAGAATTGCCAGTGTTGTCCTGCTTGCAAGAGGTCGGTCTTTCCTCAGCAAGCACACCTCTCTATGCTGACTGCACAGCATTTGACATGAATGAGCTTCAGACTTTCTCTCTGAGTGATCATTTTACAAGTAAATATAGCTGAAATCACAGCATAGCCGTTGTGATGGTATGGTGACTTTGACAGACGACGTCAGGGTTATATAAGGGCACAGATGAGGTAATAAATCATGGATTTTTATGGCTCTTATCGTGTCCATTTCATCTTGTGCTGTTGTGGTGCAAGTTACTAAAAACTTTGCATTAAACATAGTACCACAAAGTAATTGACACTCAGTGAATCTGTGTCCATAGGGTTCCTTAAAAAATTGGGATCACGGGGCAATTCGCTGCATTGCATGGTTGTTAATTCAGCCTCGATGAGATTAACCACAGATATAAAACAGCTTGAGATCAACAATGTGCCTTTCTCACCCTCCCAGGACTATGACGGCCTGGTGGTTAGATCTGCAACCAAGGTAACAGCTGATGTTATAAATGCTGCTAATAATCTCAGAATCATTGGGAGAGCTGGTACTGGTGTGGACAATGTGGATGTTGATGCTGCTACCAGAAAGGGTATTATTGTCATGAAGTAAGTCTCCAGTCTTTGACTTTGCATAAATTTGACTTATAGTACAGTTTCAGTATAATGTACCGTCCAGTAACTGTGCACTGTTTTCTGCAGCACACCAAGCGGTAACACGATCAGTGCTGCAGAGCTGACATGTGCCCTGCTGATGAGCCTCTCAAGGCAAGATGAGTCATGTCTTTTTGAGCTATTGTTAACATGTTCAGTCTTTTTGATTGCACATACAGTACTGTAAAAATCAATAAGTCAATGTGTTTTCAGAAATGTGCCTCAAGCTGCAATGTCGATGAAACAAGGGAACTGGGATCGCAAAAAGGTAAGCAGAGATTTTGGTTTGGCCCCGTCTGCTGTTTGAATGACTGTTTGCAGTTGGCACACAAAGCAAATTTACAGTTGCATGGTCGACTCCATTGTTCACCCGGTCGGCAATAATATGATGCGACACTTGGATCTGTGCAGTTTTAGATTCGTAATCAGGGTCTTTGTTTTGTCTCTAATTTTACAGTTCATGGGTGCAGAGCTGTATGGCAAAGTGCTTGGAATCGTTGGACTTGGAAGAATAGGAAAAGAAGTCGCCTCAAGAATGCAATCATTTGGCATGAAGGCAAGTAAAGAGATTACAGTGTGACAAGCATGTACTCGCAGTTCTCAGCCGTTAATTGCTCTGTAACATTTAGTTGGAACAAACATGTTGATAAAAAATGTTGTTGTTTTTTTTCTTGTCAGACTATTGGCTATGATCCAATCACTCCACCTGAGGTGTCAGCCAGCTGGGGGGTGGAGCAGATGCTTCTGGAGCAGCTTTGGCCCCAGTGTGACTATATTACTGTCCACACTCCCCTAATGCCCTCTACTGTGGGTGAGTTTTACTCACGCCCTCCCCACTGAGCAGTCACGTTACTACGTTGTTGGCTGATCACATGGCTGTCACACATTGTACTTGCGAGTTGTAGAATTCACTTTTCGTTTTTTTGTTTGTTTTTTGTGTTGAAGGTCTGCTTAACGACGAAACATTTGCTAAATGCAAGAAAGGAGTGAAGGTTGTGAACTGTGCACGAGGGGGCATCATTGATGAGGCTGCCCTGGTCAGAGCTTTGGAGTCCGGACAGTGTGGAGGAGCAGGACTGGACGTCTTTGTTGAGGCAAGATCATATCCTCCCGTTGTCACACAATAATCTGACTACAGCAGACTGCAATGACAAAAAAAATCTAATTGTGTCCTTAAATCACTGTTGAATATTAATAATGGAGATGCAGTAGTTTAAGTCTTATTTTGTGTTTATCTTTGGATACAGGAGCCACCTAAGAATCGCTCACTGGTGGACCATCCCAATGTCATCAGCTGTCCTCACCTGGGAGCCAGTACCAAGGAGGCTCAGGCGCGCTGTGGGGAGGACATCGCCCTGCAGATTGTGGACATGGTGAAGGGCAAGAATTTGGTTGGAGCAGTAAGTTCAGTGTTCTTACATCTTTTTAAACAAATGACTTCTCAGACCTGCAGTTTTGTTTTTGCGGAAAAGGAAATAATTAACAATTCAGGCACTGTGATATTAATCACACACATTACCTTGTCAAGTTGTACATTCAAGTAAGTCTGTGTTCTAAAATGTGCTGTCGTCTATTGGACTCAGCATATATTAGCATGTGTCCTACTATCTCCTAATGCCGTGTGTTTCTGGATGTTTTTCATTCTAAACAACTCACAACAACGAGTGATGTTGGTGGTCCCCACGGAAGTGCAAGGGACTTATTATAAGCCTCCTATGAAAATAAAACATTTGATATTTTATCATGTGCAAGTATAGGTGATAGTGATTATTACAGCAGTGGATCATATGGATTTCTCAATAACCTGCATGCTCTTATCTAATTAGAATTATATCAACACTCTTTCGTGATAGCTCTGAGAAAGCGATTGGTAGCCATCTGTATCTGGAAATGAGTTCATATATCAGGTTCACCCTGAAACGTCTTGGGGATGAGCCAGCTAACTGTCAATAACTGCACTTTTGCAGGTCTGGGCTTAAAGACTTGTCACTCTGACAACAGATCCAGATAAATCTTTTTAAACCAGCTTTGATGAACCAAATAATCAGATCATTAAGCATCTAATCTGGATAACTCAGGTATCCATGTTCTGTCTCAATTCTGTCTATGAATTTTAAGACTGAGCGTAGACAGAAGACATCATCATGAAAATAAAAAAAAAAGAAATGTTGTTCAGTTGTGAATGGTGCTGAAGTATCTGTTTCAAAATTTGTGATCACATTCAGTTCACAAACACACGCTGATTCCATGTCTTTTCGTTTGTAGGTGAATGCACAAGTTCTGGCCAGCACCTTCTCCCAGGAATCTCAGCAGCTGATTAAACTCGGAGAAGCCGTCGGAGCTGTGTTGCAGTCATGCACTACTTCTAAGAAACCATTCAGCCAAGTCCAAATAACCACTCAAGGTAAAACTACTTGTCTAAGCAGTTTGTCTTCAGAGACCTGAATTGGGAATCACAGGAAGACGATATTGCAACGGAGTGGCTTTCTCCCTCTAGTGGTGTGACTGTGAAAGAGGCACTATATTTGACACGAGCTGGACAGTCGTATGGAAGCTATTGTAGGAAATGATGAAGATGTAGTTTCTTCTGTTTATGTCTCAACAGTTTTTCCTGTAATCAACTATTTTGTTTTGAAATGTTTCACTTAGTGTCAGTAATGGCAGTAAGCATTGTTTACTGTTTTCTACAAACCAGGTGACTGCATGAAGTCCTCCACTAGTTACATGACTTCAGCAGTCCTGGTTGGACTGATGAATCATGAATCAGGCTGCTGCCCGAACCTCATCAACGCACTGAGCCTTGCCAAGGAGTCTGGAATCATGGTACAACATCACCTCATTGTAACAAATACCACGTGACGATAAGGAGTGTGTGTCTTTTACAGAATAATTTCACGTGTGTGAATTGAACCTTCAGGTAAACCAGGGCCACTGTGCATCTGACGGGACAACCGATGGTGTGTGTAGGGTGGAGATTGTGGCCAGTGGTTGCAGCTACAAAGCACGTGGTTCAGTTCAAGGAGGTGTGCCAGTCCTGCTGGCGCTGAATGACAGCGTGTTCAGACAACCGGTCTCTCTCACTGGGAATCTGCTGTTCTTCAAAGCCTCTGCGAGTCCTCAGCTCCTGTCCTCAGTGGCTGGTGAGAAACTTTAAGCTGGTGCATGAACTCAGATTTGTTAAGGAGGAAAATCAACCATATGAAGCTGAAGGTGTTAGAATAAGGCCACAGTTAATAGACACAACCAGTTTGTCTCTGTACAGACACACTTTTGATAGTTTTCTTTTTTTTTTTTTAAAGGAAAACTTGTTTTGTTTTGGGGTTTTTTTGGCCTATTATTCCAGCAGGGAAGTGGTGAAGCCACATATAGAGACAAGATTAACGATTAGCTTTTTCAAGCCTCAGCATTTTACACTGAAAAACTAGTACAAGAAACCAGACCTTAATGTCAACGACAAAATTCATAAATCACTGACAAACCATGTCCAGTATAACACTGGAATAATTACGTAAATACGAATTTCATAATCCATTGTCCGTTCTACTCCAGGCTATAAGGCAAAGTTAGCTCATTTAAACAGCCATTACAGAATTTTTCCAGGTTTTGTTGAGGCATTTCATGGAAAATGGGCACTCTTAAATCATCACAGTACGTACAGCACAAAAGACAATAGGACACGCTTTCCGCCTCTCCAACACCACACAGATCACATATTTCAATCATGTTCGCTCATCAACGGACAGAGGAGGAATACAGTTTCTTAAATACATGTGATTCAGAATGATCAGATTATTACTGAAGCCTCGCCAAGGATTGAATCAATGAATCAGGCAGATACATTATAATGTAAGTGGCATTAGCAGAGAGTGCAGACACATTAACTTTCTTTTTTTGTTTTTTTAATTTAATTTAAAAGCGACTGAAGGGGAGATTCAAGTGATCTTCAGGGTTCAGGTAGAAAACGAGTCTGAGTAGTTTACTAGTTACTGTTGGAATCTTTCGTTTAAAAAAAAAAAAAAAAAAAAAAAAAATTAAAGCATGTGTTGCTGTCAGCAAAGCCAATAAATAGAATTTTGTTTTACTGTGCTTTTGTTTGACTTAAAGCTTTTCCATTTAAATAAAATATGGTACTGAGTTATGACTAACGAGTAAATAACAGTTTTTGTCTGCTTTAAATTCACACCTATTTTCTCTTTTCGATTGTTCTTTGTGTAGGACTGCTGGTCGGAGACGGAGTGGAGATTGAGTCTTTCAGTGCTCCCTCAGACCGCACTGGAGATCTGTGGTATTGTGTGGGGGTGTCCTCCCTCCTGCGAGACCTCGGTGCCTTGAAGTCTTTGGTTAAGGAGGCCGCACAGCTCACCATTTAAACGTGCACAGTGCTGGGATAACATTCAGTATCTGAAACACTTAACGCATTGAAGAGTGTCTAATATAACTTGTCTGTCTTGTTCTTAGAGTTTACAGCTAACAACTTGTTGAGAAGTTGTAGTTTAACACTTGTAGTTTAAAACTTGCCTTTTGATAACATTCCAGTGTTTAGATGGTTTGTTGAAGTGAAACTAAATGAAACGTGTAAATGTCATGTGCTGTTCAGTTTGTTGGTTGACCCTTTCAAAGCACAGATGTAAAATAAAATACTCTTACTAAAAACACGGCGAGAACAATTTTTATTTTCTTTTTTTATTCTGTGAGATTTTACAATGATTTACAGCGAATATGTCATTATTCTATGGTATAAGCCTCAGTTTGCAGTGTTGCATCACATTACATTGTACAGGTGAACATCACAAACACAATAGGGGAGCGTAATAAAGTAACAATGTAACCGACAGCTGGTTCCTTGGTAGATATTTGTTATGCAAAACAAGCACATAAAATATGATGAATCACCTAATAAAAAGACCCACCAGGATAAAGTAGACCTAATGCAACCCGCACCACCAATGTCAACAGTTTGTACAATATTGTATATAAATGTTACTAATTCTAAAGTACAAATTTGACTGTGTGACTTAAAAGAAATATTTAGGTAAATGGTTTGAAAACATTTTCCTTCATTGTTCTATGCATTTAGTTTAAGTGGCGTATTTCAAGACTAACTGTTTTCACTCTCCTGTCTCCTTGAAGTTCATGTTCATTCAGTTTTTTCTAAAACAAGCCACAAGTACCACAATGTAAAACTGTAAACATATAGAAGTATTAGCAGGTAATGTACTTGAAGTATCAAATGTAAAAGTACTTGGCCCGTGTGACTGATGTACCATTATATGTTCACATTTGTAGATGTATTAGTGTGTGAGTAGGTGGAGCTAGTTTTAGCTGCTTTACATACAGTGGTGGCTCCCTTTCTCATTCTACTACACACATTTGCATCAGTGTTTTGGAATTTAATCTTTGCTTTATGTGAAATACTGGATAACAAGTTGATGTCTTTGAGCTTTCTGCAGTTTTGTAAATGAAACCATATCAAGTTTCAAAAGGAATTGTCTCATACATCTGACGGGGCCCCAACTAGACACTGCCTTTTTTTGAGGGGGTCACAAGCCAAAAAAGGGTAAGGAACCAGAGGATTAATCTTTAACAATGTGTTGTATTTTTTTTTTTTATTAGTTCAATCATATGTTTTTGATTGTAAAATCAGAATGTGAAAACTAACTGCAGCTGGTGGAGTAGAAGTGCAGTATCAGAAAACAAAAATAGTCAAGCCAAGTATCTTTCCACCACTGAAAACGAGAGTAAATCAGCTCCTGTAGTCGTATCTCTGAGATCATGTGCAGGAGTGAATATTGTGCACTGGCTGTAATCCTTGTTAGGATTAGGCAAAGCCTTGACCACACTGCAACTGGGTTCAAAATACCATGGCAACGACAAGAATTGGGGGGGGGGGCATGAATAGTGAACAGTGCAATGGCTTCTTCTTGTGCTGCATTGAAGACGATGCTCATTTGTATAAGATTTGTATTCTGTTAGTGTGATGCCTCTCCTCCTCCGCCTGTTGGCTACACTAATGCGCCGTACGTGAGCGCGTCACGAGACATGTGGATGGAGGTCAGTCTATATTTAGGCTCAGGGGGAGAGAAAAAGTAGCGGTGTTGGGTGATGTGAATGGGTGTTTGGTTTTTATCAAGGACCTGCTGGTGGAGACTTGAGCGTGCTGTAGCAGAGGAGGAGGGGGAGGGGGAGGTGGGGGAGGAGGGGTGTGTGTGTGTGTGTGTGTGTGTGTGTGTGTGTTGGGGGGGCTGCACACACAAATACCAAAATAGGATAGAGCTGCCTGCGACCGTCCTGCGGGAGCTAAATTGAGGTTCATGTGTTTTGGAGACGAGCGTTCAGAAGAGAGAGGACACAGACGAGTGTCAGTGCAGAACAGCGCCGGTTGTTCATGGATAGAGGATGAGAGGTAAGCCTATAGTACCTCTGCTTGACTGTAGTCTTATAGTTAAGAGGTATATAATTGGGTAATTGCGTCTCCGCAGGACTGTAATTAATTAAAAATGTGAATGTTACGCCATGATTTTGCTTTGCTGTTTTTCCCCCAGCCTATACAAGAGATAGTCTACTTGGATCACTGACATGTTTTCCTGTGTTTTTTTTTTCTTCTCCAGATACCATCATGTCACATACAGAAAGCGAAATCTACACATACGACTTCTGTGATGGTGACCATGCAGCGCAGCTCCTGGATGCTCTCAGGCACTTTTACATTAGCGGCCTGTTCACTGACGTTTCTCTTCAATGTGGCGAGTCCGGACAAGTGTTTCACTGCCACAAGGCGTTGCTGTCAGCCCGCAGCTCCTATTTTAAAGTCATGTTTACAGCTGATATGAGGGAGAGGTCAAACAGCGTCATCAAACTGGTCGGCGTTGACTGCACCGTTCTGGGCGCTCTGGTGAACTACGTGTACACAGCACAGGTGTGCATCACTGAGAGTAACGTGCAGAGTCTGCTGGAGGCTGCAGACCTCCTGCAGTTCACCTCTGTCAAACAGGCATGTGAGGAGTTTCTCATTCGCCTCCTGGATGTGGACAACTGCCTGGGGATGCATGCTTTCGCTCAGCTGCACCTCTGTCCCCTACTGGAGAGGGAGGCCCAGAGAATGATGCTGAGCAGGTTCCCAGAGCTCATGCAGCAGGAGGAGTTCCTAGAGCTGAACCATGAGAAGATGAGATCCGTTTTGGTCGCTCAGAACCTCACTGTGCAGAGGGATGATGTGCTGATAGATGCTGTGGCCAAGTGGGTGACCCATGACGTGGATAATCGGGTTCATCATGCTGCACACTTGCTGCATTCCATCCATCTGGACCTGGATGAGAGTTACTTCAAGGCTACTTTAGAGGTGCACAGGCAAAGCTTGCTGAGACGTGAGGGGAAATTTAAATCTGTGTTAATTCAGGCTTTAAGGTCCAATGACAAGGAGATGTCTGCAAGTACAAAATTGTCCTCCAGCATGTATATTATCGGTGGATACTACTGGCACCCTCTTTGTGAAGTTCACATCTGGGATCCTATCAGTGACACATGGGTGCAAGGAAAAGACATGCCTGATCATGCAAGAGAGAGTTACAGCGTCAGTTTACTTGGAGCAAATATCTATGTGACTGGAGGTTACAGGACAAACACAGTTGAGGCCCTGGACACTGTTTCGATTTATAACTGCGACTATGACGACTGGACTGAGGGTTGCTCCATGATTACAGCGAGGTACTACCATTGTTCTGTGGCTTTGCATGGCTGTATTTACGCCATTGGAGGCTACAGAGGAGGAGCTCCGGAGCGAGAGACTGAATTTTATGATCCTTTGAAAAAGAAATGGTTTTCTGTTGCCAAAATGATCCAAGGTATGCAAAATATTAGGTGACATGTTGTATTCGGGGATCGGCTGAAAAAGGGGGGAAAAAAAGAATAAATCAATGATGAGAAAACAATCTCACCTTAAGGTACATTTAGTTTTCTGGGGCTTCTGAACACATCACATGATCTTCATCGAAAGAGTTAGCCCTGGTACAGAATTGTAGATGTTCACTTTAAGGACTTGTTGTCCGTGTTGGCTTAAAAGCTGAGGATCAACTTTCATTTTTATCCCTCCAGTTTCCTGATGAAGAACATATTATATGACTAAAAGCTCCTGAACAGCTTCTAAATAGACCTTGTGGTGAGACTGTTTTCTCATCTGTCAAGAATGAGCACCGAACCCGCAATAAATTTATGCTTTCCTGAAAATACAATTACCTTTGTACCGAGTGACGGTCGAAGTCTATTCATGCAGTTCCATGAAAACACAAACTTTGATCTCAAATGCTCATTTGTTGACCGAAGGAACAGCAGTTTGACAAAAAAATCTTTAAAACAAAGTCCAATCACTATTCTTCTTTTGGAGCAGTCAGCCACATCTCAGGTCCTTCATCAGTAGATGGAGTTTGCTCAGTTGTCATGGAGATGGTTCAATCTCCTGAGTCTAGATATGGCTGAGAGCCCAGTAAGAAATCAAAAGTGGGTTAAATAATGCTTGTTTTTACAGTTTTCTTTTACAACTTAAAGCTACACCAATCAAAGTGAACAGACTCCAAAAATGAACTCCAAATATATGTTAGAATTGTTGTTGCATTTGTTGAATGTGTAACTTGTTTGCTGAGAAGTTCACCGTATCAACTTTAAAAGCTGATAATGTGGCAGTGATCCATCAATCCATCTTTAAATCTTTAACATTTATAGATGTTAGTTATTGATTAAATGATACATATATACTCTGCTCTCTTTGAAGGTGTAGGAAATGCCACTGCCTCTGTAATGGGAGATAAAATCTATGTGACTGGAGGCCACTATGGGTACAGAGGAAGCTGCACCTATGAAAAAATCCAGGTCTACAGGCCGGATGTCAACGAGTGGAGTATCATTACAATAAGTCCCCATCCAGGTATGAGAAAGAGAAAAAGGAATGTGAGCAACGATGATCTGAATACTGTTCTCTAATTTAAAATCCTCTGTTTTCAGAGTACGGGCTGTGCTCTGTGTCTCTCAACAACAAGCTATATTTGGCGGGTGGACAGACGACTATCGCAGACTGCTACGACACAGAGAGAGACGAGTGGAGACCAATATCAGTGATGAAGGAGAGGAGGATGGAGTGTGGGGCTGTGATAATAAATGGATGTATTTATGTAACAGGGGGATACTCCTACTCAAAAGGGACTTATTTGCAGAGCATTGAGAAGTACGACCCTGAGCTGGACTCATGGGAGATAGTGGGGACTCTTCCCAGTCCAGCCAGATCACATGGATGCGTTTGTGTTCACAGTGTTTAAACTCAAACTCTTATCACATCTGTTTATTTCTCGTCATTTTGTGCCAAACAGATCAAATGGTGAAATCCATTCTGTCATAGTGTCAGGTAAACACACAAGATGCCAAGTTAGCCAATTTTTTTGCACTGGATGACTGCCTTTAGAGAACTACACATTTGTCACAACTGTGTATATACTGAAAAACAAATATGTAGTGTATACTGCACATACCTCAGGGGCTTCACAATTAGCTTTTTAGTTTAATTTCTTAGGGGCTTTGTTTTAATAAATTGAAACCAAAGACTGAAAAGAGAAAGAATCCAGCTCAGACCAGTGATGAACTGGGACACTCCAAAGCATCTTTTTTTTTTCTTTTTTTTTTTAAAATAAAGCTGCACCACAAGGCTGCTGATGCTTCAAAAAATCACTACAACTGTGATGTGATTTCTGCTTAAATGTATTAATTAGAGTCATAAAAGACAGACTCCATTTAAGATAAATCACTTATTTCCACAGTGACTTAAAGTTGCCATTTCATTAGCTACACCTAGCTAAAACTAACGCAGTCTAACACAACAGTGTCGCAATAAATACTAATGTCATGAAGGTTATAATGTTCAGTGTTTGATTCAGCTGTATGATCAGTTTTGAGAATGTACTTTGTGGTGCAGAGCTGTTGTTTTAGACTACATTAGTTTGGGCTAGGTGTTCCTAATAAACTGCTAACTGAGTGATTATTTAGGGTAGTGACTGTCAGCTGTTATGAAAAGGATATTTTGAGAATTAGAGTTCATTGATGTTGATTGGAATGTAACGATGAGGCAAGTTGATTTGTAAAGCACTTGTCAACAACAAGCTAATTCAGTGCTTCATGTTATACATTAAATTATTAAGACAAGATATAAATACAAACAATACAAAGAGAGAAATTCTTGGTTTAGAAGAAAATATATATAAATAAAATAAAAATAAGCACAGGAAAGAATGAAACCAAATAGAAGAATTAATGTGTTACAAATGATTTTAAATGCGGGATACTTGTATAATGTGTTCAGTACTGTCTTGGTTATATAAGTTAAAGCCGTATTACAGTGACACCCTGAGGCTGGCCGTTAGAAATGGGAGAAATGCCATTGAAGTAGAGAAGACAGCAACTTGTGATGACATATTGGTTCATTTTACAAGGACATAATAACCATCCTACAATAAGTGCTATTCAGCCATGGTGGGAGCATGAAAAAAGGCCATTAAAGAGCTTTGGTTGGGTCGTTAAAAAGAAGGCTAAAGAAATGGGTGTAGGTACTGGATAGGAGTTCATCTCTAACTGTGGTTCATGCAAACTACATCTCCTTGGTTACTGCCACAGCCAGAGATAGATCTCAGCCTCCTTGAATGGTTAAGGAAATTCATACATAAGAACTACTACTGTTACTTACAGATAATACAGATGGTTTTACAGGAAAAAAAACAGGTAGAACAGCAGAAGCAGTAGTAGTCTCTGAGTTTAAAGTTGAGTGTGGGAAGACACTTATGGATGATAGATCTGTTTTTGCATGTGAAATGATGGCCATGGTTATTGCCCTGCAGTGGGTAGAGGTTGTTAGGCCAGAGAGTGGTAATTGTATCACAACATGAATAAGTTCAAATTTTGCAACTCCAGGTCTAGAGAGGATTTATTGTTTGAAATACTAGTCATTATTCAGAATTCACCAAATATGATTGTCTGCTAGTTTTGTGTGGGTCCCTGCTCATATTGGAATTGATGGGAAGAAGAAGGCGAATGAAGCAGCAAAAAAGGGCTTTGAAGTGTGGGTGTAGTCATATTATTGTAAATATTAATAAGTTAGAGGACAAAGTGGTGTTTAAGGGACTAATCAAAAAGAGATGGCAGAATGAATGGAACAAAGAAAGTAAATGAATGTATACTTTTAAAAATAAGTTTGGTGTGCAGGGTCTGCAGGACAAAATAGGAAAGAGTTATAATAAGATTAAGGAATGGCAATACTGGACGAAACAGTTCTGTCTTTGTGATTGGAAAGCATAATAATGGAAAGCGTGAATATTGTGGAGACAAAGAAATATTGGGCCAAGTATTATTGTTTGGCAGAAGTATCTTTCAGAAAGAGAAGTATTAAAGAAAGCACTAAGAACGTTTGGAGAGCAAAATATCAGTAATATTCAAAAAAAGTGAGAAGTGTTGGAAAGTATTTCATATATCGAAAAACTGAATTAATGGAATCTAAGAAATGTGACTATTAGTTTTTTATCTTTATTTTCATTTGGTTAATTTTTATACATTTAATATTTATTTTATTTATTTTGTTTATTGCTTTGAATCAAATTCTTTGTTTGGTCTAAATATTAGAAAGTGTGAATCTTTAGTCCACACTCCAGAGCAGTGGGTGGAGGTAATGCACCCGAAAGCTGTTTGCCACTAGCAAATACACTCAAAAGGAGGAAGAAGAAGCATACACTGAGGCTGTGGGCTGTGACCTGCATCATACATTAGATACTCTCATGGTCGCCCTGCAGCCAGGGGAAGCTGTTGCGCTAGCGCTGGGGCAAACCCTTTTTGGTCGTCGGTGTTCTCCGTAGCACGCAGTTCCACAACGTGCGAGCAGCGAAGTGAAGACTTTTGATTTGAACAGTAAAACTGCAGTTAGCGCCGACTCAACATAATGTAAGTTCAAGTTTTCAAAGCGGGTGTAAAAGTGCCTTTATGGTTTCTTTATGATACCTGGCAAATGTGCCGTAGGTTTTCAAAGGACTACAGTAGACTATCTTAAGTGTCTGGTGTGTTTGAACGGCATGCTAGAAAAGAGTTGTATGTTAGAGAATGTTAATGACTAATATAACTTTACATACAAAAGTAATTTATGGCAGACTAAATATCACACTGAATGAAACATATACTGTGTACTGCGGGCGTGTCTAGACCCAAAAGGCTGGCTTTGAATGTACAGCTGCTGCATAAAAGCTAAGCTAGCAAGTTAGCCATTAAGCTAGCTGCAACAGCAGCATGACACCGGGATAAATGAGGACTGTCTAATTTTCATGCCAAAAAATGTGCTAATTTTCATATTTGTTTCATATTGTAAGTTTTAAATTGTCTTATTAAATTTAATTTACTTTACTTGGCCATGACGTCCAAGATGGTGACCAGCTGCCAAATGTTGTTTTCGGATTGTTTTATTTACTATTTAACTGTAACAAATTATAAATTGCCTTATTACAGAATAATATATACAGTACATCTTAAATAAGAGTTGTCGTTGCTGCTTATTGTAGAAAAATGACTCTTGTGATTCTGATTGCCGAAAGGGCCTATTCACACAAATCTGAAAAGAAAAAAAACCCACATGGTATCTGGTCCTGCAGATACTTCCGTTTTAACGTGCAGATCTTTTTAAAAAAAAATTTTTTATAGGTCGCTGCTTGCTCACAATTTTTAATAAATACAACTAAAACGTATCAAAGAGTTGTTTATATATGCTTTATATATATGCTTTTTATATATATATATATATATATGTGTGTGTGTTTATTTGTATATGTCTGGGTTACACTGAATAATTCAGAATAATAGTACAGATTGTTAGAATATAGTAACGTGAATACATTTAAATGTATTTATTTTTTGATATATCAATTAGTCATTGAGTTTATAAAATTAATCAAATAATCAAAAATAGTCAAAACAATTTCCAAGTCTCCCCATTTAAGAAATGGCTTTGGCCCTCACTCAATTAACAGGCTTATTGATGATTTCAGGACTTCACACAAATTGACATAAATGTTTGTCTCATCCATAAGCATGTCATTTAGGAGTGATATTTTGTTCTTGGTTGATTGGTGTTACTGTTTTCTAGAACGGACAGTCATGGCAGAAAATCAAGAAGAGATGTCCCCTGTTGAAATGAAAGTGGCACGACAAGTCGAGGTAATTCTGATGTCAACTTTTTTTGTTTATAGTTTGCAAAAGTTTGTAACATGCATCTCATAGAGATGTGTCTCTTTGTTACCTCTAGTACTACTTTGGAGACCACAATCTTCCGAGGGACAAGTTTCTCAAAGAACAACTGCAGCATGATGATGGCTGGGTGACTTTGGAGACTATGCTTAAATTCAACAGGTTTGTTATTCCTGTCTTTATTGAATTCTTTGTTAAACTGCTGTAAAACAATTACTACTCATATTTTAGTGTTATTTCAGTCACTCAATAATATGTATCCTTTGCATGAGCTCAACATTATTCAGAATTTGTCACCCACACGAGGCACCTCCATACAATACAAAACCAAGTATTATTAGGGTTACTTCATTGTTAACAGTCTGCTGTGTTGTCTGCTTGGTATGGTTCCTGAAATTTGGGCCCAGTAATCAATGCATTCCAGGAAATTGAGTTTCAGCAAAAACTGTTTTAGTGCCTGTGTCCTCTACAGGTTGTTTTCTTTTTTTTCTTTTTTTTTGTGGCATGCACAAGAGCATCTAAAAATGAGGCAGAGTAGACTGTCAAATAACAAGAGCTGGCTCTATCTGTCCCTGAAGGTAATGTTAGTGTTTACCTTGAGTCATTCTGCTGTTGGCTCTTTGCTATTGTCACCTTTTGTCTTTTGCTATTGTCACCAGCTAAAAGCAGTGGCCCACAAAAAATGGTCACATGAAGAATTTTTCAGTCAGCTGGCAGGAGGTGACTGAGCAAGAAAAGAGAGACAGCAATGACTAATCAGTTTGTGGACCTGGTGTGTGACTCATGACAGACAGGGCAAGACTAGTGTAAGCCCTCACCCTGTCCCTAAAATGAACTTGTTACCAGCCAGGTCACATTTAGCCACAGCATTGGACTCAGACATCTTCCTATTAACAGCTCAGCACAACTGGCTGCATATTTTGAATGTGCTGTAGTCAGAAGTCGGTGTGAGTCAGCACACTTCTTATCAAGCCTAATTCTTTGAAGAGCAGTGAAGCAGTAATTCAGTAGCCTGCCGTGTCCCTAGCTTATGTACTGTGTCACTGCAGTGAGTGTTCATGTAGCTCCTTAGTATTTATACATGCTCTTACAGCCGGACTGTTCTTGAATTATATCTTTTCTTCCTTTTCAGAGTGTTTGATACATGTTATTTCTCTTCCCAGACTGAGGTCTTTAACCACAGAGAGCAGTGTCATTGTTGCAGCTCTTGAGAAATCAAAGACTGGCCTCTTGGAAATCAGTGAAGACAAGACAAAAATCAGGAGGTCTCCAAACAAACCCTTACCCGAGCTGAATGATGATTACAAAGACGCTCTTAAACACAAATCTGTGTACATTGTAAGTTTTTGAACTACTCTCATGCACACTGATTTAGAATTCTGATAAAGAAAATTGTCTTTGCAGTTAGATCATGTCGTTTATATTTTATGTATTAAGTATTATGTTAATTATTTGTGTGTGTGTGTATGTATATATATATATATAGTTTTGTTTTCTAAGCATACATCTGCACCTCATGAAACTATTTGCTGTAAATTTACAAAAATGCTTTTTTTTATGTTACGTTCCTTCATTTTTGTAATGTATTGATATGAAGGTTTCCATTTTTATATTGCATGCCTTCCTCTTTCATGTCATATTTGATTTCACCCAGGTATACTGCTGTATTCCTTACAGTCTAATACTTTCAAACTTTACACTTTGTTATTTGCTGCTGCTGCTGCTCTGTCAGGGATTTGTATAATGTTTTTTAAATCTTTTTCTCATTCAGAAAGGTTTTCCTCTTGAAACTACCCTTGATGAGATTCAGGAGTGGTTGAATGGGAAAGGCACCATAGAAAATGTTCAAATGAGGAGAAACCTGCAAAGACAGTTCAAGGTACAATTTGTGTATTTGGCATCATTGAAATTAGAGTTTTTCCTGTGTTTTGGGAAAGATTTTTTATTTGTTCTGTCTTGACAGGGATCGGTGTTCATCTGTTTTGACACAGAAGAGTCATCCAAGCAGTTCCTAGAACGTTCAGACATAAAATCATTCAAAAACAACGAGATGCTCGTGTTATCAAGGTAGGTTGTGCTGTTAACAAATGCTGTGCCGTGATTGCACTGCTACCAATGTGCATTCAAGCTGATCGCAACTATGTTTAACAGCACCTTTTTAAAAACTACTGGGGAGGTCTTTGATACAGAAAAATTGTGTACTATATCTTTAAAATTACTCTAAACTAATACTACCAGAAAATTTGCCGTCGCCTTTAGTCACCAGACTATATGACAATCTTTGGTTAAATCTCAAATATGTGCATACAGGTACAAAGCATAAAAGACGACCCAAGAATATTTGAAAACTGGAAGAATAGACTAGACAGACTGTTGGCTGTCTACAAGAAACATCTTAAGTATATGGTATCCGCCTAATTTGTCATAACCATACAGTTTGACAGGGTTCATACATTTTTTTTTTTTTTTTTTTTTGAACATGCATGTTCATGTTTTTTTTCATTTTTGTCATCTTTTCAGAAATTGAGCAAATGGAGTAACTAACTGCATTAACATGTCAAATTTGAGTTGAAAGATCTGCAGAGGGCTGTACAAATGTCTTAATTATTACTGCATACAATAATCATTAGATTGCTGTTGTGCTTTCAGGGAAGACTACCACGCAAAGAAAGCAGAGGAGCGAAAACAGTTCAAGGCAGAGACAAAAGCAAAAGCTAAACAGTGAGTATATAATCACAAGCAATACCATGTTGTCGTAATAACGTTATGTACAATTTTGTAAAAAAAAAAAAAAAAAAATTGACAAAAAAATTATTATTTAGGGACAAGGAACAACAGCAGAAACATGCAGAAGAGAAAGAAATGGTAAGATCCCCCACTAAGTGTTATTTTTATCTGCTCATGTTCCCCCACTGGGACGAGCTCATACACGCATGCTATGGTCACCTTAATAATAATTTGTAATTTGTTTTGTAGGGTCTGCTTCTGGATGAACAGACGGGTTGCTTGTTGAAGTTTTCAGGAGAGCTTGAAGATGTCTCAAGAGAAGACTTTCATGAATTGTTCTCTGGGCATGGAAAGATAAAGTGGGTTGACTTCACAAGAGGGGCCAAAGAGGTAAATAAAATCTCCACCCCTCAAGTCCCAAACCTCAGGGTGGAGAGATGTGATAGTTAAAAAATTGTATTTTTACTTCCAACAAGGGCACCCTGCTTTTTGATGGAAATGCAAAGGAGGCGTTCGACAAGGCCAAAGAGGCAAATGGAGGGGAGTTGAAAATCAAGAACAACAGTGTTACATGGCAGGTGCTTGAGGGAGACGAGGAGAAAGAGGTACTAAAGAAGATCATTGAAGCTCAGCAAGAGTCGTACAGCAGGTTCAGAGGCAGAGGTAAATACTTTATTTAAACCAAATAATTTGTACATCAGCAAACCATGATAATGATCAGTGATTTACAGTATTTATTAGCGAGTACTGATGCATCTTGTCTGCCTTTTAAAGGTGGCAGAGGAAGATCCGGTGGCAGAGGAAGAGGAGGACGAAGGGGAAGAGGCGGCAGAGATCAAGGCAGAACTCAGTACCAAGGCAAAAAGACGAAATTTGATAGTGATGATGAGGACAACGGTAAGTTCAGCATCTTCAGAGCTTCATAATTCAGTGGGATGGCAGGATATTTGGCGAACATTTCTGATCATTTCTTTTCTACTTTGTGCTTCTTCTCCAGCACCTGCAGCTCCAAAGAGAGAACTAGAAGATGCTGAAGGGCCTGCAGCAAAGGTCGCCAAAACCGAAAACGGATCATAGTCCTGAGGTCACACCCAGAATTTTTCTTGTGAAAACATTTATTATATACAGTGAAAATGCAGAGACACATTAAATCCATTCCAGTGAAAACTTCAGGCTTTGGAGAATCGTAGGAAGTCCACCTGGATGTCAACCTAGAGAACAAGTTGCAATGCTTGGCATCAGTTTTCAGCCTTTTAAGTCCCTGTATTATATTGTGCCTCCAACATAAATTCTGTACCTATGTTTCCCTTACGATGTTTTGATTTTATCATTCAACATAAAGACAGTAATTTAATTTCACTGGGACATTTTAGTTGCTTTTGTAAGACCTGTGTGACATCTAGAATCTGTGCGCCACTATGTGTGTGTGTGTTTTTTTTTCATTGTAGAATTCCTACATTGAGTGAGAATATCTGCTTTGCTAATTTTTTAAGTTTGCATATGTGAATAGCAAATAAAACATTTATAAAAATGAATCAAGATCTGTTTTAAATGTGTTCTGTTTAATACAGCTTCAGATGTCACTAGAAAACATGTATTGTCTGAGACTGCGGTGCGATACAGTGTATGAGCTTACCGATTTCTTTTTGTGGAACTTGTAAGACGCTGGCAAGTCGTATCTTAGTTCTGTAAAGAAAGCACGTAGTCAGACTTCATGTATTATAATTGTAGAGAATATGTTCTGTAGGTTTCTTACCCGCTATTACTTCCATCTTTACTCCCCAGTTATTAGCCTTCTTTTGTATGTGCTGTAACCAGACATGACAGGATTACACATCAAACATTTCACTCAATATTCATGCCAGAGAAGTACACCTGAGACCTGAGTGAAGTCATAAAGATGTGGACTTGATTTGACTTGGACATGACTTCGTTTTGACCTTGTCATTGAAAGGACATGGTCAACTGGTGATGGTACTGAACTTACCTCTCGTGTTGATGTTTTATGAAGTGAGTACACTACTGTCTTTGCCATTGTCAAGGCTGCCTTTAGGAACTGCATGTCCATTCCTTGAACAAAGAATAAAAGCAATGTGTTACTACATGTAACATGACCATCTTTTGGGGCTTTGAAGGGAGCCATTCCTCTCGTTCATGTCATGTGAGAGTTACCATGATACCAGTTTCCAAGTTGACGATATCAATAATCCAAGTCATACTTGTGACTGGGAGACTGATATATACCTGACTGTCTGCTAGATAATACCTGTCCCTGAAAAGAAAACAAACTTGGATTTTTCATGTCAGCCAGAGTCCACTGATCAATGTAAACAAATTTAATGTATATTTTGCCACATTTAAAAAAAAAAAACTCAAATGAAAATCTCTTCAAGTTGTGCCCATGTCTACCATCCATCCCATATGACCTGAACGCAGCATATAGTCAGAAAATAACAGCTCATGATGTGACCAGTTATCTCAAATTGGACTTCAAACTCCAGTTTTTAAAAAGAAAGCCTGTTACATACTGGTGGCTTGGAGTTTCCAAGACATGGATGTTTGTCAGGCAAGAATGGTTTATGACAGATGCTGCTGAGTTGCATAATGGGAATTCTAGTATGTTTCTGGAGCTTGACACAATATGGTCTATAAATCAGAATGTCTCGACTTTTTCTTTTACACGTCTTTTGAGAAGTCCCCCAAACATTATGGATTTAGACTGGAGCAGCCCCTTTAAAGTGAGTACTCGCCTTGGTTGTGTTTTGTCCCAAATGGTGGATTCATTATTACAGTGTCAAACTTTTTGGCATAAGAATCCGGCTCCAGGGAACACAGGTCACACTGGACCAGATCCACGTTAGAAATCTCAAATTCCTCTGCATTTCTTCTGAATATGTCCAGTGCGTCGTCGTCGATGTCGAAGCCAACGCATAAACTACAGAGGAGATAGCAGGTGGTGAGTGAGGGGTGAAACAATTTTAAACAGGTTTATGTTGATGGTCAGATGCTCTCACCCTGCATCAAGCATCGCAGCCCCAATGCTGAGGACGCCGCAGCCACATCCCAGATCTGCCACTAGTTTACCCTCAATGTCATCAAATGTATTGTGGATTGTGTAAAGCATGCATGCTACGGGGGGTAAAGGCAGAAAGTTAGTGAGAACCGTGAATGCTAACCACACACACTTTGAAATAATCGCATGTTATCTCCTCACACCTGCTATATGAGGACTGGTTGGATATTGCTCTAGAAGGATTTTCGGCTCTTCAAATGCGTCCACTTGCTGAAGACAACTCTCTAACTCTTTAAGTTTCATCACTAGCGTCTGTGTTGTACCAGACCTATATTTTGAGCATGGTCGAAGACGACTTCCGCAGTGGAGTGTGCATCAATTAAAACAATCCGACCTGCTACGAGTGATAGTGGTTCCTCCCTTCATAAAAAACACACACAAAAAAATATAATTTGATTGTTTTTGGTGGGGGAGGTGCGTTAATTTTTTATAACATAATTTAATTGATCATTTATTTTTCACATTACTGCTATGGCCCTCTCCACAGAATTGTGTTGCATGGGTGCTGTAAGGAAACATTTTATCTTATCAGTCCGATGAAAATGCTGGTGGGATGGTCCCATAGACTGAATATAAAAAGGATGTTCCCAAACAAGGCTGTCAGTTGCCTAGAAACAAGAAAACAAAACAGCGCCGAGGCGATGACTGTGCATGAACCGAGCTGGTTAAACAAGCAAACCACCACAGACTCTGCTGCATCAAATACCTGGCTCAGTGGGATCAAATACTTGAATTAGATTTATTTGTATTCATTGTACACTGAGCTCAAATCAATATTGGAAATCCGCCAGCCAACAACGACGTAAAGAGCCGTATCGCGAGAAAGCCCGAGAACATGGAAACAAGACAACAAAAATAAATTTGTGGACAACAAGCCAGAGTGCATGATGGCGGCGTCGCTGCTGCGCCGGGACAAGAAAACCACTGCCACCCACTTGAAGGCAGACTTAAACCGGACTGACAATAGCACCGGGCTCCGACAACTTCAGGAGCTGCTCGACGCTGTGCTAAATCCCGAAAAACCAGCGGCGGACACAGAGGCTCTTGACTGGTGTAAATGTCTAATTGCAGGAGGCGAAGGTTTCGAGGAGTTCTGCAAAACGGTCCGGTCCTATGACAATGCGACTCTGTGCGGCTTGGTTTGGACCGCTAATTTCGTGGCATATCGATGCCGGACCTGTGGCATCTCCCCGTGCATGTCACTGTGTGCTGAGTGTTTCAATAACGGAGACCACACGGGCCATGATTTCAACATGTTCAGGAGCCAGGCTGGCGGGGCCTGTGACTGTGGAGACAGTAATGTCATGCGAGAGAGTGGGTAAGTCCGAGCTAGCTGCGAGCTAAGCTGCTATGCTATTAGCCAGTATCATTTTGACAGGTCTCGGTGGGGAAATTATCTTACTTGGCAAATCAAATTTTTTCATCTACGTAGTCGGTATCAGCTTCCAGATTATTCTGTCTCAGATATGCTTGCATATTACTGCCAGTCTGCAACAGTTTTGAACATTACGATGCTCCTGTCATTTGTTAATAGGAAACCCTCGATCTAGCAGCTGTGCTTAGAGAGTTAGCCAGCCTTACTACACATAACAGTAATTATAATGCTCGCTGCCATAACTGGAGATTACACTAGATCGTTATTTTACCGATGTCAGATTGGTTAGGTTTGCATCAGGAGTTCGTTTATCGAAACATCGTGACATGGAGATTATTGTGTAGTTTCTAATGTTAACGACAGCTTTACAACTGTTCACAGCTTCAGTTGGCTGAAATTACTCTAATTGCTGTTGGTGGTTGAAATGAACAATCAATACCTCTGCTTGCCCATTATATCTCCATTCTTGTGTTTTCCTCTTCAAATGCCACATGAAAAAGTTGCACATACACTACAGTCACAGAATTATATTTTATTTTTGAATACCAAAATGGTGTGATATCAGAATTTGTCAGTATCAGAGAATGTCATTAACCCACTTGGTACTTTTATTTGGACTGACTTTGTAGCTGACTGATTTGTCTGTGTCAAAATACAGTCTTGAGCAATATGAGCAAGAGATGTAGTAGTTTGTGTGTTGCAATAAATTACACAGTGCATATGTGCGGACATTAAAAATACCTCGCTATTCTTACCCTGGAATACTCAACCCAACCCAACCCAATATTTAACTCTACACCTTTTTATATAATCACAAATGTTACATCTATAAAAATTAGCCAAACATTAAAATTGTCCAAGTGTAAAAAAGTTACACTTGGACCCAGCCTCCTGGTTAGTCAGGACAGTCGCACAGCCTCTACCCTAACTGTACGTAGTTTTTATTTTTTAAATTGCTACTTCCTCATCTGTGTTCAAAACATTTCTACTTGTTAATGTGTCTCTGTCCTCGCTTGTTTGTTGTTGCAGTGATTTTAACTTGTCAGGCCTGTGCTGTTTGTTTTCATTGTTATTTTTAATATTGTTTTTAATAGTGCATTTTTCATCAATGTAAAGCATTTTGTGATTTTATATCTATGAAAGGTGCTGTACAAATAAACTTTACTTACTTACTCACTGAAGAATTCAAATTAAAATGAATGAAAGAGAAATAACTACTCTGATATCCATGAGAGTTTTGCAACGTCAACATTTGTTTATTTTTCTTACAGATTTTGCCAACGACATCGATTGAGAACAGGGGAAAATGTCCCCTCAATACCTCGAGACCTTCTCTTGATGTCTGAGATGGTTCTTCCTCGCTTTATCCTTTGTATCATTCAGTATCTGAGGGATGGATATATTGAACCAGGTGAAAACACGCACAACAGTGGTCTCTTCATCAGGACATGGGATAATATACTCACTCACCAATTTAAACAAAAGCTGTAACAATGAAAAATTACTTTAATTGTGTCTCTGTCTTTCCAAAAACTAGTATGAAACCATATTATCTCGATCACTTCGATTTGGATGTTTTACATATGGTGTGGCTCTCCCGTTGCATATCAAATGCAAACAGGGCCAGCTGTGCAGGCCGGATACTGGTGTTATACAACTGTTTACATCCACAATTACGTTCACAAAGTACAGAGTCTCATGGCTTATATCTGTTATCTTGCTTTACCAGACAGCTCAACTGAGAGAGATCTACAGAAAGTCCTGCAGCAGCTGGAGCCTCAAATCTCTTTCCTGGAGGAGCTCACGAAGATGGGAGGAGCAATGAGGACTGTACTGACAAAGATCTTGACCAATCAGCAAACATTCAAGGAGTTGAGCATGGGTAAACATCTACACTGTTGTATGTGTTCACACAAAATAGATAATAATTATCAAGAATTACCATACCACAAAAGTTTAGTAGTTCCTCTCTTGGTGGCCTTGGACTTTATGTTGCTGTATTATTCTTTCTTTATTGTCGTCTGCTGCTGTTGCTACTACTACTCACAAAAGAAAGGCAGATTCTGCTTGACCTGTTAAATCCCTTACAAAAAATATCAAATATTGAAATAAAAAAAAACAAAACAAGTATACTAAAATTTTGTATCACTGTTAACAAAAAGAAATAGGAAGAGGGAAACCTTTTGGTGGGCATCTTCATCTAAGCCATGTTCCAAGTCTCCTTTACCTTAAATTCTGTACATTTGCTTTTATTAAAGGTTTCTTCATCTTGAGATCTCAACAATACAGTAATTGTTATTGTTGCTGCAATTTGCAATGTTCTGCTTTACTGTTGCAGGCCAAGAGGAGAATTTGTACGCTAAAAAGAACTATGACAAGTATTTGTCAGCATTAAAGAATTCAGGTCTGGTGTCTGTGGAGGAGAAAGCCCAAGGTGCTACTGCTGATGTCACAGTTGGTGCTGAAGGAGGTGCAGGAGCAATGGTCCTGTTGGGTAAGATAACCATAACACTTAGTAACCATCTGTCAACCACTGAAAATGTCTTTGAAAGCAGTTTTGAAAGCCTTTATAATCTGCATGCATTTCTCAGGGGTCAAAGCTCTGCAGGTGCCAAAAGTTATTGTCAGGTTTTTCCTTTTGCAAAAAGGAAACAGGGACTGAAACGTAATTCCCTTATGATTAATAAATCAAAAAGCAATCAGACATTTGGCACTGAACTACATATCTTTGTCCTTCAAAACACCACTGTCCTATAAACTTGCAATAAACCCTTTCTCTGCCCCTTTTTACACACAGTGTATTTCAGATGATGATCATACATGATATCATTTGGTAAAGCTAAACTAATAAAATGTATCACTAAAACAGCACAGACCTTGCTGTTGGAAAGATTAAACTTTAGAAACGTTAGAGTTAGAACATGCCACGTCTTGTTTTAACCAACACTGAATACTGCTGCTGGAATAAATTATGAGTTTTGCAAACTGCAGACTCAGGCATGTGCTTGTGTTTGTCCAGTGGCCTAAGATGCTTCTAATGGTTGTTTGTGGATAAATGTTTGTTGTTTTTTTTTTTTTTTTTTTTTTTTTTTTTTTAGGAACCACTGCACCAGGGAGCCCAGATGAGTCAAGTAAAGAGGTTTGTGTCAGCACCAAACACAAAAAACCTTCGTTCAATTTAACATTACATTTTGGCTCCAAAAGATTATTCTGTTTTTTTTTTTGTTAATGTTTGAATATTGATGTATGCCCATCACAAGTGATGGATATTTAGTTTATTTTAATTTGATATGAATGGATTGATTTTATAGTTTAGTTAGTTTTTAGTTTTAGTTTTTTAGTTTTCAGACCTCTTAGTTGAAATTTGTGTTGTTTTCTTTTTTTCCTCCCAGGAAGACCAAGATGCTGGGCAATCTGTTGGTCAGAGGAAGAGGGTAAAGCTGAGTAGCAGTACCAAAGGTAAATGTAAAGAATGTAAATGTAATGTATCAATATATGTTACATGAGCTACTATTTTTATTTTATTATGTGTCTTCTGCCCTCAGACCCAAGTATTATTGAATCTCTAAAGCATAAATGCTTTCTGGAGGAGTTGCTGTTTTGGACAATAAAATATGAGTTTCCTCAGAAGATGGTCACCTTCTTACTAAACATGTTGCCAGATCAAGATTACAAGGTATGTCTTTTCTAGGTTACATACTTGTGAATAAATACTATCTAGTGGTGCTCTAGCATCCCTTTTCGGTGCATGAATGATCTTTTAATGTAATATAATTTCTTAACATTGTCATGACACCAACTCAGTTAACTGAAATGATGCTTGACGTATGTATTATGTTTTGAGAGTGAATTGAATGCTTCTCCTTAAAAGGGACAACATTGTAACTATAAGCTTTAACTGTGTTGGGGGTAATTCTCTTAATCTCTGGCAGATCACTTTTACAAAAACATTTGTTCAGCATTATGCATTCATCATGAAAACACTGATGAAGAGCCACGAGTCGGATACCATGTCCAACCGCATTGTACATATTAGTGTGCAGCTGTTCAGCAATGAGGAGCTGGCTCGACATGTGACAGAGGAGTGTCAGCTTCTGGACATTATGGTCACAGTCCTCCTCTACATGATGGAGAGTTGCCTTATTAAAAGTGAACTTCAAGGTAAGTTGTCAAATTGTGTTAGATTAAGCACACCTCATTACACTTCAAATAGTTTTGTAAAGAATGAAGTAGCTGGTTGTAGTGATACTCTTAAGTTTGCATCACCACACCATACCACACCATTTCTTTGGCAATATGCATGGTGATTCTGTTGCTTTACCAAACTAAAATTTGAGTTTAAAGATGGACCTTTTATGTCCTATGTCGAAATGTTAAATTTTATGCACCTACACAAAAGATCCCATGTTATGGATTGGGCCAGGAGGCATGGATGACATCATACCAGGTGGTCATTATTTCTTGTAGTCCATCAATCCCTTTCTTATTATGTGAGTGACTAAAGCTTGATTTTTCCTTTGAGTGCAGTCTTTTTTTATGTGACTGCGCTGGTGACAGCCAGGTCCGGAGGCGTTATGTCTTCAGGTTGACTGTCTGTCTGTACATCCGTACATCCTTCCCATTTTTGTGAATGTGATATCTCACTCTTTTTAGGTAATTTCTTCAAATTTGGCTTAAACATTCACTTGGACTCAAGGATGAACTGATGAGATTTTGGTTGTCAAAGGTCACTATGACCTCATGTTTTTGGCCATAACTCACAAAATCATAAACTAATTATCACACAATTTAACACAAATGTCCAGTAGGAAAAATGATGAAGCGATGACCTTTACATCCAAGTGGTCAAAGGTCAACTTCACTGTGACATCATAATGTTCTGCAAATACACTTCTGGCCACTATTCAATGCTGTAACTCAGGAAGGGGAGATTGTGACCATATTTCCTGCAACTTGGCTGGTCAGTGGAGGAATACAATCATAAGGTGGTAATTCTAGTTTTTAATTCTGTAGATGACATTGTTACTCTGTATTGGCTGCAAGGTGTTAAAGTGTAACTTGCAAGTGCACTGTCTTAAAGTGTTTCTTCACATATTTGTCTGTAAAGTAAATGCAATATGAGCCAAAATGTCATTAACTTTATGTGCATGTGTTTTTTTTTTTAATTTATTTTTAGATGAAGAGAACAGTCGTCATGTTGTGGTGAACTGTAGTGAGGCACTGTTGAAGAACAACACCTACTGGCCATTAGTTAGTGATTTTATTAACATCCTCTCACACCAAAGTGTAGCCAAAAAGTTCCTAGAGGACCATTCGTTGTTGATGCTGTGGATGAGCTTCGTGTCATTTTTCCAGGGTAAGTTATGATTTTATAGGTAAATGATAAATTGACAGAGGTTATATGCTGTTTTTTTTTTTTGTTTGTTTGTTTGTTTTCAACCTGAGCAGGACGAAGTACCTCATTCAGACACTTTGTCTCAATCACATATGGGGTTCATTGTACTTGCTGGAAATCAGATAAGTGTATGATAATGAAAGAGGCATTGCTCTTGGGTCCCACAGCATCCCCTATGTTTAACTTCCCCTATTGCTATTTATTTGTCTTTGATTAGCACCAGTTCGCTTGTACCACATCTGTTCAGTTATGGCAGTCCAGTGGTTTCACCATTAGCCAACCACTTGACTGTTGATATAATAGCTCTGTCATATGTGATGCCGACACCACGAGGTCAAACACGACGGTTGATTTAAATCGTAGCTCATACTTGTTCAGATTTTCAGTTAGACTTGGTATACCAACAAAATGCTTAGTCAAGACAAAGGCATACCTCATCTGTCCTCTTCTAAAAATAAAACCTGATAGTGAGTTGTGGAGTGTATGATGCTTTGTCACTGAATTAGAATTGTAGCCAGTGCTGCTCATTTGCCATGTGTACTCCTCCACCTTCCTAAAAATAACACTCACCCCTGCACAGTGGGCTTGAGTATCCTCTTGCAGTAGTTATTTGCAGTGTCACTATTACATTGTATGCATATCTACTGCACTGCTTTTGCATTAAATTCTCCTGTTTGAGAACCAGGCTATCATCAGTCATATTTGGCAGAGATTTATTTGCCAATTCACTAATATCTACTCATGCATACAGACATTTTCATACATGAAAATATTTTAAGGGGTAAGGAAATATTAATTTAGATAAAACAAAAGGGCCATTCTTTGTGATTTTTTTTCAAATTGATAGCTTACAATATTTTAGTATTAAGAAGCCATGTAACATGTTGATTGTCTAACTTTTTAAACTATTTCTGCTGTGACAGGTATGAACCTGAATAAGCGGGAGTTGAATGAACATGTGGAGTTTGAGTCTCAGACATACTATGCTGCGTTTGCAGCAGAACTTGAGGCCTGTGCACAACCAATGTGGGGTCTCTTAACACATTGCAAAGTCAAAGTAAGTCCCATCTTTACACACAGCTCCAGTGTGCATTCCTGATGATATTAATGGAACATGCATCTCAAGCTTCCTGTGCTGCATGCATTTACTGTATAACTCTGTATGAATTTTTAACATGTTAAATTGTCTGTAAACAGGAGACACAGGAATATACTAAAACTGTGGTACGTTACTGTTTGGAGACCCTTCAGATCTGGTTTGATGCCATTGGCTTCATTGACGAGGTAAACTGAAACAACAAAGTTCTGAACTTACAAGCAAGCCTTCCTATTCCCTGCTTCTCATGACTTATATATGTCTCTCATAGCCTGCTCCAAATCAAGTGACATTTCACCTGCCACTGCACCGCTACTATGCCATGTTCCTCAGCAAGGTATGACAGAGCCACTCATCTCTTAAGGCAGTTGTAGTTGTGTGTGTTATGTGTTTTAAATTAAATTATTTGGTTAAAAATTCTCAGGCTATAAAGTGCCAAGGCCTGGACCTGGACAGCCTCCTGCCTGACCAAGAGATGTTGATGAAGATCATGGTGCATCCACTCCAAATCCAGGTATAACGCTAAAGGGCCGATAAACAAATTTACAATTTTTGTTCACCTGTATATGTTAGTAGCCATGTGTTTATGAAAACTTTCCTTTGTGTGGCTGTAGGCATGCCTGTCAGAGATCCACAGCAACATGTGGGTCAGGAATGGTCTGCAGATCAAGGGACAGGCTATGACCTATGTGCAGTCACACTTCTGCAACTCCATGATTGACCCAGACATCTATCTGCTCCAGGTTAGGATTATGTTTATTTTATGTAAGAAGGGACAATGCACATGTATTAACATGAGCACTCAGGTCCATCATGTAAATGTGCAAGATTTAGCCACACAGGCAAATTTTCATCTGTAATCTGCAGTCCCTGGACTGCTGGATCTCACAGACTTTTTATATCAGTTTTTTGATATCATTTAAATCTAAACTTTTCTTGTTTTACAGGTTTGTGCATCAAGACTAGATCCTGACTACTTTATCTCAAGTGTTTTTGAGAGGTAAGCTGTCTCATACTGCATGCTGCACCTTAATTCACACACAGTTTAGTGGCAGTGCATTCATTTTATACACTGTTTTTTGCCACACAGGTTTAAAGTGGTTGACTTGTTGACCATGGCGTCCCAGCATCAGAATGCTGTGTTAGACTCTGAGCAGGAGAGACCGATGCTTGAAGGAGCACTGACCTTCCTGGTTATACTTACAAGTCTTCGCATACATTTGGGTAAGTGGTACAATAAAGGATGCATGCAGTATTGGGTACCCCAATAACAAATATCTTTCATAAAGTTGATAATGTATTAGCTCAGCATGATAGTGGAGTGCTATAGTTTTAGCCTCGTCTGGGCCACTTGCACATGTAGAGAGTGGGTGATCACTGCCTGACTTATTGCTGCATTGTTGGAACACTTTGCAAAATTAAGAAATTGTTTCAAATTTCATGTTGACATATGCAAAATCTTGTATTATAAGGAGAGGATGGGACACTCTCCCAAAAGTGTTGAAGCATGAAGGTAGACAGTGCTCAGCAGACTCAACAGTAGTGCTGAATTTTGTTAAAGTAATGATTCAATTTTTGAAAGAATAAAACTTTGGAATCACAAGAGAGGCAATATTATTTAGATTTTAAGACGAAGAGGTGAAAAAATTACTTCTGGACCGCTGCTGTCACTGGCAAATTTGCACAGGTGCATCTAATTGAAGTTGACCAAGCTACCAAATGAAATGAGTAGCAGTTTTCTGCTCAATATGTTTTCTGCGCGCTGATGTTTGTAAATGGTAAAATCAACCTCTGGTATAATAATATTTGAAAACATAGAGAGAACTCTGTCTCTTTGCTGATCGAGAAGACCAGCGGAATAGTATGTCTCTAGATACACTTGGTGATCACATTGCCTCACCGTCCAGCACTAACGAGCTGACTCGTTAGTTTACATTACTGTCAGCTGGTGACTGGATGGTGATTTGAATTTTCCAGTTAAACTTTAAGATGATCCCAGCTGATATTATGTGAGGGGCAGGGTTCATACTGGACCGGTCACCAATCACAGGGCTGACACATAGAGACAGACAACCATTCATGCTCACATTCACACCTATGGACAATTTAGAGTCACCAGTTAATCTAAACATGAACATGCAAACATCCACACACAAAGGCCCCTGCTTGCCGGCAGTTTCTTGCTTTGAGGTGGCAGTTCTTACCACCAAGGTGCCTCATTAGCATTTCAAACCACTGGTAGTTAAAATGGCACTGGCCTGTCCTTTGTTTATAGAGCCAAAGACAGGGAATGGTATTATTAAAGGAAGAGGCACACTCCTGCTGAAACTGACTAAAACACAACTGAGTACTGCTATTAGTATTTATTGTAGGGCTGTACTCTTTGTCACCTTGTTTTTACATTCACTGTCCTTCTCATTTTCTCTGTTAGGGATGACGGATGATGAGATCCTTCGGGCTGAGATGGTCTCACAGTTGTGTATGAATGACCGTACACACAGCGCACTATTAGATCTTGTATCCTTCAGTACTTAACAAATACATTAAACGGCAACTATATTTAGTGTTCCAGAACAATCTTGTCTTCCTTAAGAGTGTTTTCGTAGATTCCTGAGAATCCCAACCCAAAGAGTGGCATTGTACCAGGGAGTTGTAGTTTTGAGGAGATGCTTTCCGCTGTGGCTGACTTCAAAGCACCGGTGTTTGAGCCTGGAGGCTCTATGCAGCAGGGCATGTACACACCTAAAGGTAGGATGATTTATTAGCGAACCATTTTAACAAGTAATGGTCACCCTTTTTGAAATGTGTCATGGGGAATGTCACAGAAGTGACTAGTGAGGTAAATGGTGAATTTACATACAATTGCATGTGTTCAGATAAATAAAGTAAATAAATTGGTTTGGTTTGAATCTAGAAACCAAAAACATTCAGATGGCTTTTGGGTGTTGATATTAGTTATTAGTGCCAGTGTTAATTATCCAAAACTCACTGAGACAGACATAGCGCTTTTGTATAGTCTGAAGTGTAATTGGAGGCTCAATCATGTTTTTAAAACAAACACAAAAGGCTCTGTTTGTGGGTGGGAAACCAGTAGGAGCTCTTGTCCTCTGTGCTGCTTTTTGTGTGTCATTTGCACAGCAGGGTTTATACCTGGGGGACAACATTGAGAGGTAGAAATGTCTGTCTGCTGCCATCCACTGGACAACTCTAGTGCTAACAGTAACAAGGACTGCAGTGTGGAGGGAATTGGGCGTGTAATAATAAACAAATCACAGGGCTCTATTTTTTTCTTTTTCTTTTTTCTATAATTGAAAACATGAAGAAATATGTATTTCCAACATCAACAGTGATTTAATTGCTTTAATTGATTTAATTGCAAAAGTGCAACAAAACAGAATCCAACAAATCTTCTTTATTTGTGCCGAGGGACAATGAATTAATATGTGTTCAAAAGTTTAAATTGCTATCCAGCAAGAAGAGTAATGTATTTATATCCTGGCATATACAACGACATTTTTCTGTAGATATGAATCTGGCACATAATAGAAACGAATGTATGCTCAATGCCTTCTTGAATAATAAGATATCTTACACAACCCACTGAGGGGATATATTCACATGAATATCTATATTGTATCTAACATATTGTGCCTCCGACCACAGGTTTTATATTATAATTCATGGGCAGAAATGAGTAAAAATGATGAGTTTGATGCCTGAATAGACTCACAGTCTTAAGCATTAGCTCTGTGTCATTAGTTCAGCCAACCACTTGGGGTCAGGCTTACACCACTTACATAGAGAAGGTGAAAATAGGATGAAAGTGAATCAATGTCACTTTGTACCAGAGGTTAAAAAGCATTTCTTTCTCTTTTCTCAATTAGCGGAGGTGTGGGAAAAGGAGTTTGACCCCATCATGGTCGTTCTCAGAACAGTCTATCGGCGTGACGTCCAGTCTGCAATGGACAGATACTCTGCATTGTAAGTTAACACTGTTGTCTTCCCCCTAAATAAATGGCTTGTTTATTTAATTTAGAACAGTACAGTGGTTTTCATTGTAAAATCGCATTGGATAATGTCCTTTTATTTGCTTGGCAGTCGTCTGCTCTTTTGCTGAAGTATTCATGTTCAGTCATCCCTGACAAAGCCAACCTGAATCATGCTCTGTTCAGTATCGTATGGTCCCCTCTCTCACCTGGCCCTGAAGGGACATGATAAGAAAGGTCAGGTCTGCTGGCTGCTATAGTTGGTTCCAATTAGGTAGCTGTCGAGAAAAATCAATTTATTTCAGGCTAAATTGTAATAGAATTGAGGAAATCTTTCTTGTTTGATTGTGGTACGGACGTCTCCCAGGACAAACGTGTCAGTGGAGGTGGTGAAGGAGATACGTTGGGGTTAATTTTCTTTAAGGTCGCTGGAATGTGTGAGGGATGCTAATTATAGGAAAGGGGCCCTCACTGAGTGCTTTATTGTTTGAAATGGTGCTTGGGAAGATAACCTCTTTATAATGGGATTTTAGGCCATTTTTGGTGTAACTGTAATTGAAAGTGTGGATAGAGCACTCATATAGATAACTGCACTTCTTTCACATACCGAATGCCCTTTTCTTTGCCAATATTTGGTTTTGCACAAACAGAGCCATATTTCTCCTTGAAACACATTGAAGCTGCCATTGCCACCTTCAGAGTCTGATACCAGCCTCATGTTGCTCATTCACACTGTTTGCATATGATGGATTGCCTGTCAAACTGGCCTTGGTTTTATATAATAATGATCCCATCATCACTAATAGAGTGAGCGACCGTGCTGCCCATCGGCTATTCTGTTGCATAGACTGAAATCTTTTGTACAGTGAATTAGACTCAACAGTGTTCGGAGTCACTTTGTCAAACTGTTGTTTCGCTTATTGTTTTACTTTATGTGGATATTCAACCTTCTGTTGCATGTAAGCTAGCACACATTCTTATGGTGTGGTAATTGCTAATTCTTCTCTTATATTTTCTTTTATTGTTGATGATGACTTCTTCTAGTTTGAAGCAGTCTGGTATTCACACCGGCAACCCATGGCCACCTTACAAAGAGAGGACGCCTCTGCACCCGTGTTACAAAGGCCTAATCAAGCTGTTGCACTGCAAGACACTGCACATTGTGATATTCACTCTCCTTTACAAGGTGAGCCTTTCAACAACTATTCATGCTGCCCTTGCATCTCAGTTTACTCCTTTAGCTAAATCAGAAGTGTTTCTGTTTGCCATTTTAATTGGTGTAATTGGTCAAGTAATTGACTTGGCAATTAATTGGTGCTGACATGTTACAAGATATTGGTACATTACAGGACTGAAAAAATGCAGGTGCAGCACAATATGAGCAGATCTCACTGTGTAGATTTGCATAACATAGAAACAAAAATACAAAGGCAGTGACAGGTGATAAGTCGTTTAACTGCAACAATGTTGATATAGTTGGTATCAGTAGTGAGGAGTGTCATATCTGTCTGTATCATTATAGTTCAAACTGTTTTTTATCAAATGAGAAATGGTGATTAACTTGCAGAGGGTTTTCCATGTTTTTCAGTTTAAACTAATAGTTCAATATGTTCTAGATATGGATGGATCATCAGAACATGTCTGAGCATGTTCTGTGCATGGTGCTGTACCTGATTGAACTGGGCTTGGACAACCAAGTTCAAGACAACAAGGAGGATGAGGTGAGATATGGGGCCTGTGAGTTGCAGCCAGTCTTGTCACTGTGTAGACAGCAAACCAGCGTCCTACAAAATGTGTATCTTATGCTTCCAGGAGCCTTGCATTGAGGAGCACTGCCATGACAGCTGGTTCCCTGGCACCAACCTCCTCTCCAATCTGCACCATGTCATCAACTTTGTGAGGGTTCGGGTTCCTGAGACAGCCCCTGAAGTGAAGAGAGAGGCACCTCCTAGCACCAGCACCGAAGCGTCCTCTTATGGCCAGGTAAAATGTTGCTCTGCTAAAGGTTGAGCTGAATTACCATTGACTACATTGCAGTGTGGCTGGCTGGGTATGAAAGCTGAGCATCTCAGTGCTCAAGCCCAGATATTTTTTTTCAAGAGACCCAAGCTCAAAGGGCAGTGATTATTGGACTTGAATCAATCATCAAGTGTCCAAAAACACACTCCGTGGGCCAGTGTTGCAGTGCATTTGCTGGATGGTATTAGTAGGCAATCAACTGCTTAAAGATTAGCCATAAACACTTGATAAGCGTAGGGCATGCCAGGCCTGTGTGCTGACAGTTTTGTTTTGTATCTTTTTGTCCTCCACCAGCTAATGAACCAGCACAGTGACAGCTGGGTGTGGTTTTCACAATTAGGCACATAACATGGCACGTGTCGCTTAAGCCCACTTAAATCAGTAGCTCTGTGTGGCAAATAAACAAATTAACACCAACACGGTTGTAAACAATATATATTTATAGACATATTTCACTTCAATAGAAAAGGCACTATGATGTCTGTGCCATTAAAAGCACTGGAAAGATTGAGTTACCTGCCACCTTCACTTCATTCAACATCCATTTCTCTGCCCTTTCCACTATGTAACAAGCGTCACGCTGGCACAGCCAAATGGAGAGCAGCCACAGACACAATCCTGTCATTGGCTCCCAGCTAAGAAATAGTCTGGCACAAAAATTTAGTGTGTTTAAGTGTTGTTGACAAAGTGTAGGGTCACAACAACCTTGAAAGACTTATATTGGACTTGTATGACATTGTTTTTTCATATTTTCTTTGAGCTCAGCCCTGCCATCCATAGGCTTTATTTATCGTCTTATATTGTTTGTTTAGTACCGTCATGTTCCTCTTTCATATCGTCATTATTATTGTTGCTCACTTTGCTGTACTCACTCCACAGAACTCCAGGCGTCTTTCAGGGAATTGGAGAGAGGTAGTTGTCTGGACCCGATTGCCACCAGCAGCTGCATTTGTCTATTCTATCTTTGTTATGAAAGAATTTCTGTGCACGTGTTTGTTTTGTGCTTTTCAAAGGAGGGTCTGCCTTGGTGTGTTATGGCGTGTGTATAATGTCATGCCTCAGCAGTTCCCCTCCCTCTTGACTGCTGAAACTAATTACGTGTGTAATGCAGGTTTGAGTAAACGCTTTTTAACTGCACGTCAGTATGATTGATGTTGCCTTGACTGGGCAATATGATGTATGTTTATTTAACAGTGCAGCTCTGGTCCTTTTTTGTCAGGTCAGGTCAGGACAATCTTTCAGATGGCTTGTGTGTTTTTACGTCAGAATGATTAGAATTTTTACAGGAATCTGGTTGTTCTGAGCACTATCAGCAAAGGTATTCATGAGATGTCAGCTGAAATTTTATAATGGACATTTAATTTGACTTTTATATGCATTGTCCCTGTCTGACTATGGTAATGAAGAACCTCTCTAATCCATCAAAGTCCATCAGACTATTAGTGATATCATTTTAAAAGATGATGTTTGTGCTTAAAGACAGGTCTGCCAAAGCGCCCAGATAAAGGTGGAATTTGATGGGATGTTGGTCACAAAGTTTTTCTTTTCTCTTTGTTTGCATATTGTGTTGATACAGTGTGGGCGTGATACTTGATATGTATCAAGTGTTGTAAAATGAGTTTATATGTTTGTGACTGTATTTATGCACCATACGTGTTAAGTGGGTTCTTGTAGCTTAAATCATAGAACAAGGCATTAACACACCCAGGCTTATATCACCCATATAAAAACAAATCTGTGTTCTCATGGTGTTATGAGGTGTTTTCATATAAAAATGTCCACAAAAGAATTACTTTATGTAAATAAATGTATATGTTCAATGCTTTCCTAGAACCTCCGTGAAGCTCAGGTGTTCAGCCTTGTGGCGGAGCGCAGGAGGAAGTTCCAGGAGATAATCAACCGCAGCAACACTGAAGCCACCCAGGTGGTCAGGCCCAAGAGCTCCTCAACACGCTGGGTCCCACCAGGCACACACCCCCAGCTGGTGACCGAGATCCTGGAGATCCGAGAAAGCATGCTGTCCCTCCTCATCAAGCTCCACCAAAAGTTGTCGTCCAAGCAGAACTCTCTGTCGGCATCCTGGCTCGAAGATATGGACACAACCCGTCACGCTCATGGAGATGGCATTACAGCCATTGAGCGCATCCTCACCAAGGCAGCCACACGCAGCTGCCAAATTAAGCGTAGCATCCAGGACATTTGTGGAAAGGTGTGTCCTCCGGTGCCACCAAAGAAGAACAGTCCCACTGACAAGAAAGCCATGGATAAAGAAGAAAGGTAGTGTAATCTACAATTGATTGAGTCAAAATGAATGTGAATCAAAGGGTTATAATTAATCACTGAACTGATTGTCTCAGCCTTTCACATTATATAATTTAAACTGCTGTAGAAATCACCATGGGGCATTGGATGTGCAGAGTGGCAAGATATACAAGGTTCTTTGTGTCACCATTAACACGTGAACAAAGCAGCAGCCAATTAAGGCTCTTTGTTAGCTACATTTTCAAGGTTCTAATCAATTTCAGAAGATATCAAATGTCTGCTTACCATTTTTTTTGGAAAAATAACCTACACACTCATATGTGTTGCCATTAACTCTGTACATCCTCTGATGATGGAATGGGCTATAACCATTTGAGAATGGCCTACTTTTGGGGTTGGCTTCACCCCACAGACAAAGATAAGGGTAGAATCTAGTCCCATTCACACAAACTAGGTTTCCATGGCAACAGTCAGGCAGCAGTGCGGTCAGTGGCAGTGAGAAGTGAGAAGCTGCTGCCCATTCCTCAGGCTGGTTGTCGGCACTCCTGAAGCCATCAGTGAAAATTATTGAGCTGTGACGCTCCTGTCTACATTTATTTATGTCCTCTTATTAGGGACTTAATTTGCAGTCAGCTCTTGCCCTGTAAGTCTGCAGAGTGGGGCTCAGCCCACCATATTAGTTTAATAAAGCCCATTTTCCAACTTTCACAACACAGCTTTGTTGAAATCAGACACCTGGTACATAATGTAACAGTGTCCCCTGCTACATTGAAGAATCTGTTGCACATGCTGAGGATGATCAGGGGACACAAGCCCTGCACAACTGACATGCTTAATACCAGGACACTGTTCTGCATTTGTGAAGTGGAAGTGGAAGTAATTTATTATCTTGAATGGAGCAAGGGGTTGCTAGAAACTTGTATGAAATCCCTATTTTCACCCTACTTTCACCATTTTTTTCAGTATTGGTTAAAATTAAGTCTTTTAGACTAAAGTCAATAGAATGTAATATTATAGTTACATAGACAAATGTAGTTTTCATTTGGTTTTGAATTCAGTTGAAAACTGGTTTGCTATTCACATTACTGCACATTCATTTAATAGTATTTCACTCGTTCTTTCTTTCAGACGTCAAAGGGCTAGAGAGAGACAGCAGAAACTGCTTGCTGAATTTGCCTCCAGGCAGAAGAGTTTCATGGAAACAGCTATGGATGTTGGTAAGAAAAAGCCAGCGCACCTTCTTTGCTCTAGTCTTACAACTTTAAATTACTAACACATCATTTGCAGGAGCCACTGCCCAATTTCTGTTTGTAAAGAGTTTGCCTCCTGTCATGGCAGGATACTTTGCATGAGCAGAAAAGCAGCAGCAACAGTGCGACACGTGCTAAAACAATCTTTACTTGTGTGTTGTATATTTACTGTAACATAGTTGTAAATCAAAGTGCAGTATCCAGTCTACATTTGGTAAATGCATGTGTTGAATGTATTTTTTTGAGTTATTGACTCCTCTTGGCTAACACATGCCTAAGGTGAGGTGTGTGGCGGAGGTGCTTAACAAGTGTACCTAAACTTCTAATTTCATTCTAGTTTAGTGTGCTTTACAATATGCATTGTTTTTGTATGGCCACAAACTGTGAGTGCTTGTTTTTTTTCCAGGGGCTGGCATTTTAGTAAATTTTTTATTATAAGTTTAATTTCTCTAAAATAAGCACATTTCTTTGGGCAATCTTTTAGTTACCATAGAGCTCCTTCTTTGTACAAACAAACAGTACTGACTAAAAATGTAGAATGAAAATCAACAATTTGTTCTGAGCACTGTTCTGGATATTAATTGCTTAAACAAGAACTGATGCGGCACTGCTGTACTGTGTACAGCTACAACAACCAGTCTGGTAGAATGCGCTTTTCAAACTGGGTTTGCTCTGACAGTGGAGTATGCGACCTTTATAAAAGCACACAACACAAATTAAGACTTTTTGTTTGAAGGACATCTTGCTACTGTAGCCCTTACGGAAAAGCGCTGTTGGCTGAAATAAACCTATTGTTACTATTGCTTTTACACTGGGGCAAGGTGACAGTGGGCCAAGTGCGTACTAGTGGTTTCTGCAGGCCTGTTAGGAGAAACTGAGAGGAGAGTGCTCCTGTGGGAGTGTGGGTGGCTGCTGGCTGAGGGCACATAGGATCAAAGCACTAATAGTGGGCTGGACTCCCAGGGCCCACCCTGACACAGCATGGTTAGTGAATGAATAATGGCTGCTGTGATCAGATGAACTATTCCGGCAGGACTGTAGTCTGACCTCTGTCTGCACACTTCTTACTGAGCAGTAACTTTAGTTGCTTTTCTTCAAGCTTTCTGCTGGCATTGCATCACCTGTAGTGAAGTAAAATTTAAATGGGATTGAAAGATCAATCAACCAAGTGAATGCAGTGTAGGGTGTTTGTAGATATCTATTTTAATTTTCCTGCAATATAAAATTTGGCAATGTGCTGAACTTGCTGTTTGGTCTTGAAGTCGGTCTTGAAATCAGTTTTTGTCACAGAATAAAACAAAGTTCACTTAAAAACCTTGGAATTATATTCACAATAGTAGAAACCTCTGTTCTTATGTTTATATTTGCATATTTTGTGTCTTACCTGGACACTGGTGTGCGCGCATACAATACTTAAAGGGGGGAATCACAAATTTATGCTGTAGGAAGCATAAAGCAGCAGCACACCAACAGTTTGTGTCCTTGCCGTGTTACCTTGTATGTGTGTGTTTGTGTGAGCATGCGCACACATTGGTGGCTCTGTGTACTGGGGCGGCCTGGGGCTAAAGCTGTAGTGTTGACATCTAATACAAACAGCTTTCATTTCCCCAGGAACACAGTGACCTCTCCTGAGAACATACTCTTCCAAAAAGCAATAAATCAATTTCCAACACAGCTTGACATTTCTCCACAATACTTACTGCTAAAATTGAACACAGTTCTTAACATTTAAAACTAATTTCACATCAGTAATTAATTTCTAGTGTTGTGCCAATCATGCAGATGGGGGAAAGCGAAGAGTGAATTTACTTGTGTCCTCAGTATTGATATATGGACGTTACATACTTCACTGCTCAACTTCCATTTTGGCTGTCTGTCCACATTCCTCTTTAACTGCTGTAAGGAGGCAATACATAGGAATTTTTGAATACTGCAAAAGATCATAGACGGAAGCATGTTCTTAGACTCTGGTCTCCTGGTCAAAATTATTTGCACCCCTGAATTTGAAATACATAATTCAGAAAATGTTCAGAAATAACTGAAAATTAACCAATTTTGTATAACGAGAATAAAATGCCAAATGTTACTGAACAGAAAAAAATAAAACTTCACTGAATTTTCTTTAAGTATCTATAAGATATTTTGGCTTTAGCTGTTATAGTGCATCCCATTGTTATATTTTTATGTTTATATTATCATTTTGTATTATCACTGTTGTGCTATATTTTCAATGAAAGTATTTATGAGGAAGCTTTTGCAATTTTAGATTTAAGGTTTTCCTTCTTTTTTTTGTGACAGAATCCCCTGACACGGAGGCAGCCATGGACCTAGGAGCATCTGAAGTGATGGAGTCTGAGGTTCTTTATGACTGTGTGATCTGTGGCCAGAGTGGACCCTCCACAGAGGACCGACCCACTGGCCTAGTAGTTCTCCTCCAGGCATCCTCGGGTACTGCACTTCCCACCATCCTCCTCATCCTTGGTTTTGTTGATCAATTATAAATAACTGGCAGTGTGGAGCCCGGCCGGGTCAAATTAACAGGAGGAGTCCTTCATAAACATTCATTTTCTATTCCTTTATTGGCAGTCAGGCCAAAAACAGCTATTCATTGCCCCTTTGATCCACCATATTGGGAATCAGACTTTTATTAGGCAGTTTAACCGTTGCTTTAATTGGGTCATTTATCATTCATGTTGATCCCTGCTCACTTGGTACATGGGGCCTTCTGTTGTAAGAGGTAATTTCTTTTCCATTTTTGTGGACAGGGAGGATCACTCACTGTCATCCTTAAATGGCAGTTTTGATTAATAATTAGTCACATTGTAAAACGGTTCAGAAGAGTCTGACCTCAAAATCTACCACCGATGACCAACAGCGGGTCCATTAATTACATCGTCTGTTCTGTCAACCAGGAACCATTATCATATAAAGCTCTACATTGTTGTGTTGTGATGTTATTGTTGTAAATGAATTGTTTTGCATTGTGATATGAGAAGCATAAACATGCAAATTTGTGTGCTGGATGGTAACAACAAAGCATACTTTACTAGGCTGAGATGATTAGTGAATTAATTAATTAGTCAATCGATAGAAAATTAATTGCCATTTATATTGATAATCAGTTAATTGTTTTTAAGTTCTTAATCAAGCAAAAATTCCAAAATGTGTCTCGATTCAGCTGCACAGCTTTTGCTTTGGGAGAATTAGTTGCCTCTGTTTAAAATCATTGTAAATTGATTATCTTTGGGTTTTGGCTGGCGAGTTGCATTAATTTGATAAATTATGCTGGGCATTATTTGCTGTTTTCCAAGACTGTTTTGAAATCTTAATGATTAATCAAAAAAAGGGTGAAAAAAAATCAATGGATTAATGAATATTGTAATGAATTGTAAATTGCAGCCCTTCCTTGTACTGTGAAACTTCTGATCACAATCCTTGATTTTTTTCATGTAAACACTGAATAGGTTAGACAGATTCATCATCATTCATCGCTGACTTCTTCGATTGTCTTTCAGTGCTTGGGCATCGCTGCAAAAGCAAAGAGGCTAAGAAGCTACCGACGAGCGATGAAGAGCACATCTACCCTGCAGACACGTGTGGAGTGGCTCATGATGTCAGGCTGACACTCATGCAACGGTTCTTCAAAGATGTGGGTGTATTGCAGAAAATATTACCATCTTTACACCAGAGAGAGAAAAGGCTGAACGTGCTTAGAACACTATGAGGGATATGGATTTGTGTGTGTAAATTGATAGCTTCGGCAGCTCAAATTATAGGGCTCTCATCCTGTCTATGAATTTCTTGACACTGAGTTTACATGCGTGTCGGCAAAGTAAGCACTGAAATCACAAAAAAAAAAACCATGAAACCTAGTCGATCCAACAGTGTTTACACTACACTGACTTGGTTATAACCAAATACAGTGCTGTGTATTTACTTTGTAGTAGTTGTTAGTTAAATACCTCATAATACATAGCAGAATCACATAAGCTGATTTATTTTCACTTTGTTGTGTGGTGTTTAGTGTAGTTTGTTAATCCAGACATAAACAAAAAAAAAAAATCTATTAATTCATCAGCACCACAAAATAAACAAAAGGTGCAGGAGGTTGAATGTTTGAAGACCTATTTGCATACTCTAATGGATGTGATTTTTCTCTTTTGAATTCTACAGAGTTCTTGTCTGCAGTCTGTGTCAATAGGTTGGGATGGGGGCGTCTACGTCCAGACCTGTGGACACACTCTGCATATAGATTGCCACAAGTCATACATGGAGTCTCTGAGGGTAAGAGAAAGCTTGGACCTTGTAAAATGATGAGTAAGTCGACAGAAAATTCAATTCCAATCAATAACAATTTTGTCAACAGTTAATTAATCATTTAAGTTATTAGTCAAGTGAATATTATATATATATATATATAATATAAACATTTTCTAATTACAGCTACTTAAATGGAAGTTGTTTCTTACACATCTGTGTCATTATTGATTACTACTTTGATTACTCATTTTTTTTTTTTTAGCATTACTTAAACTAAAGGATAAATTGATCACTGGAGGCCTAGAGCCACCATTTTGGGATATATTCCTAGTGTAGATGCAATATGGACTTAAGATTTTGGATCACATTTCCCCTGGGAGGCGCAGTCCTGAATGTTATTCTTTTTCTTTCAAGTTTTGAGTTTAGATTGCATAGGTCAAATGTAACTTTCATGTGTCTTTTTTTTTTTTTTTTTTCTCCAGAATGACCAGGTCCTCCAGGGCTTCTCTGTCGACAAGGGTGAATTTACATGCCCACTCTGTCGACAGTTTGCCAATAGTGTCCTTCCCTGTCGCCCCGGGCGGTCCACAGAGGCTGGTGCCTGGCACACACCCACAAACAAGAAGATGTGTGTGCTGGTAAAGGAGGTAGAAGATCTTCAGGAGAAACTTGGCCTTTTCCCTGTAAGTTTTACAATAAAGTCAGGCATTTATTACTGAAGGCAGCCTGTTTGCCTTACACAGCTGTGCTTTTTAAACACAGTCAACTCATTAGGGGCCGGTGGTAACATAGACAGTGATTATAATTAGTACAAACAATCAGCTTATGCCAAATCATAGGGGGGTGTTGACTACTGATGCAGATGGAAACAGGATGGTTAATTCCCTCAGGAATTCAGAAACAAGCTCCTGTTTCATCAAGCACCTGCCATTCTTTGAGTGTCAGTGATCCAGTGGTACAGTTTCTTTCTGATCGCATGAGATATAGGGAGGAATGTCATTTTAAAATTAGAATGTAATATATAGCTCTCATGTTTGGCACAATACTTTATGCTGTTTTTATTTTGCTTGCAAAAGACAGACTTTTCATACAATTTCAGGGAACTTTTATTAAAAGGGATAATAACTACGAGCTCATCTATATTGCTTGGGGCATATATTGGAATCATCCTTTCTTTGATGAACCATTACATTGCATATTGATTCTTACATACCCTTTAGGTGGATGAAAGTCAGAAGTTTGAACTCAGATGGGTTATAGCAACTTTGTCCTGCAGGAGTACAGTGAAGTGGAGAAAAAGACCGTGCACAGAGGAACAGTTGAGCCAAGCAAATTTAAGATATCTGTTTGCAAAGGGACACACATGAAAAGCAGTTTTCAGAAAACTTTAGTAAAAGTTAGAACTGGATGTTTTCTATGATTGTATGCTCCTGTGTTATACCGTCTGCAGTCTCTTTGTGTGACAAATAGCTGGGAAATTTTAACTATTGATGTTATAAAATAATTGTATCAATTATTCCAAACTCCAATCTAAACTGCCTGTACAGGATAGAAAAGGAAATTTCAATAAAGGTCAACTGTAATCAGTCCCATTGTCTCAGTTTACTGTTAGCTGATAACAGACAGGTGAGTAGTGTAATTAGTGAGTATGTTACAGACATACTCACTAATTACAAACATACAGACTGGATCATTGAGGTTATTGTAAATGCCTTCATCTAAAAACTTTGTCCTTACAGGGAGGTTGTGGACATAACTAATTTTCTCTCATTTTTTTCATCTTGTGCAGGTTTGTGGAGTTATTGATCTGATCGAAAAGCTATGATTTCTTACCTCAGGCGAGCTTCCCAAAGTTCATTCTAGAAGAATTTTGACTTCATTTTGTTCTTATTTTTTAAAGACGGAGTCCAACTTAAGTAAAGAGATGGAGTTGGTTATCAAAGACATCAAGAACACCACTCAGAAGAAATACATGGACTACGGCAAGAACCCTGGCTCCCCTGACAACGATTTTCTCTTCATGTACTCGGTGGCAAGGTAAGAGCAGAGTCGCACAGTGATTAGATGTGGCTCAGCTAATAGAACCCACCCTAGCACTGATTATGTAAATTCTATACTATATACTATTCACAAACCCTTATTCTTGGGGTTGTGCTTGTGCGTTTTAATCTCCATTCATTCTATAAATCTTCTTCATTTCTAATGAAGTGCAGAAGTGCAGGGAATACAGGGATAATTGTGACTGATAAATTGAGAATCGCCACCTCGTCTATGTGGCAGTGTCAGTGGGACCCTGGAAGTTGTCTTGACAGCTCTCAGGTGATTGATCAGAAGTGTTGGTTTGCTGGAGGGTGTGCTCCACTATCACACTGCTTAGGTTTCCTGGGAAACGCTACAGTATGGCAGGGGGTAATATAAGGGAGGGTTCACTATCATACTTCTGCCCCATGAGAAGGAGTTTAAGTTTCTCGACAGATTGGTACAGACTGTTGTGAAGAGGTAACAAAGCCTGATTTATCAGTTGATCTACATTCCAGCCCTCGCCTATGATCATGACATGTGAGACACATTAATAACACTGATTTGTGTGTGGGCTTTGGCTGAGTACTTACATGGTGTCTTAGCCCAGTGTTGAGCCAAAGTACCCAGAGTAGAACTGCAGTCTCTATACGTTAAAAGGAGAAGGTTGATGTTGGTCGAGCATCTGCTCAGATGCCTCCTGGACACCTATGTTGAGATGTTCTGGGCACATCCAACTGGGAGGTGACAGTGGGACAAGCCCATATCACCCAGGAGAAACCTTATATCCTCTTTGTTCTTGGACTTTCTCAGGATCCCACAGGAGGAGCTGGAGAATGTAGCTGGGTTAAAGAGCGTTTTGGCTGCCTTATTTAACCTGCTGCTGGCATGATCCAGATCTGGATAAGGGGGTAGATGGGTTGATAAAACAAATGGTCACATGCAAGTATATACGTATGATTTGGTGTCCTTCTAGCTCATCCCACAACTAGTGCAGATGGGCTCCATGTTGATCCGTAAATGTGGAAAAATTGGCATTTAACAAGAAGGTTCATGCACCTAGCTGTGTACGTGTGTGCATCTGTTGTCAGAGTTACAAGCAATGACTCAGTTGTATTGGGTTATCTCTAAGCGATTCTGTGTGGCTACTGACCTCTAAGTCTACAACGCTCAAACTTGGAGGTCTTCTCTCTGCACCACCACACACATTTTTACACACATTGTTCCATGCTGTTCCACTTGACTTGGCCAGCTCCTCATCTTGAATAACAGAAAAAAGACAGTAGTGTCCTATCTTCAGTATAAGAGTCTTACTTTGTAAGTTTTTTACTCCTGAAAGGATCCTTGGACTGGAACTGAAATTCAATACTGCAGTTGTTGTATAGTACTTGTACCAAGTATATGGATTACTTTGCCTTTTTTCTAGGTTGTTCAGAGAGCTGTGAAGGTGTTTGATTTGTTTTCTTCATATTTCTCATTAAGCTGTTGTATTGGTCCTGGAATTGGTAGCAAGAACGGGTCTTTTTTTAAAGCAGCATCAGCAGCTTTGTCACTTTAGGCCACAATAAAGTTATGTCGAGTTTTGCTTTAGCTTCACTTATTGGGTGTGACTGAGTATGGATTTATGACACCTTTTGTGACTGAATTTCAGGTGGTCTTTCTCAAGCTTGCTTAGTTGCCTAGTTGCAGTTCTTCTTCTTTGGGTGAACTAGCCATCTAAGACACATATGATGCAACTGCGATGTCCCAGTTTAATTTTGCCCAGGAATCTTAATTATATGTCACATCCACCCATTCTTTGGCGAATAGACCAGAAATATCATCTTGGAGAAAAAAATTGCATGGTCCCTTTCTGAGGTATTTGTATCTCCTCAACAGATTGGTCACAGGTATGAAAAATGACTGGCCCCCAGTTCACCTTGGGGTCTCTAACTCCACACCACTCCCATTCTAAAAACTCTGCCCTTCCTAGAGAGTAACCATTCAGACCTTTTGCCCACCCAATGCTGTGATTCCCTCAGCCCTCCACCCTGAACAGAAAGATCCCCTGAGTACGTCTGGGTGCCTGTTGGCTCTCTGAAGTTCAATGAACAACGCAAATTGCCTGAGGAGTGGAAAATTCCTCTGTCACAGGGGCGCTCTTATCAGCAAAAGCCAGATGGAGCTTCACCGTGGCTGCATTATCTATGTGAAATTGCTTTTTCTCCCAGGAAACCCAAGGATTTGCCCCCACCTTCCCAGCCCATAGAAAGAAATGGCCAGTGGCAAGATGAAAACGGGCTAAGATCAGTCTTATTTTAGTAATTCCTATCTGTTTTCACCATCTATGTACTTTGTTAAAGGTTTTAGTTTATTTTTTTTTCACTGTTTTGGTATTGGGGAATTAAAATTCAGGAGTAAAATGTGTTTGGATATGCATGGGAAATGCACATTGGGGATTATGTGTGAACTGTGGTTGGAACAGCTTTTATGCTAATGGTCCAGCTTGTGCGAAATCAGTCTTGGAAAGCTGTCATTTATTTGATACGGAACTGCTGCTGCAAAACAGGCGTATTGAATGGCAAATGGCTTGACTAGGCAGCATCTTTCATCTTCCTAATCAAACTGGTAATAGAGGCAGGCTACGCACCCAAAATTTATGATTTTTATGTCAGTGACTCATCCTATGTAACCTGCAAAGCATAGCAAGGACCTTAGTGCTGGCTTTCCTTCAGAGACAATAAGTCAAATCAATATCACAAATCACAAATTCGCTTCAAGGGGCTTTACAATCTGTAGAGCCTACTACACTCGCTATCCTTAGATCCTCAGAGTATACAGAGGTAGCACTTGTGGTACAATGAAAGTAATCCATTATAGATATTGCTTTATTACAACAGTAAAATTTTAAATAAATGAATAAACATTTGCTAAAAAAAATACCAAAGCAAATTTCTCCATGTAATTCACACCTTTATAATTTCAGTAGATACATGAAATATTGCTGAATAACCATTTTCCAAAAACCCTCGATTGCTGCCTCTTACTTGTTCTTTGGCCAGCAGTCCCACTCACTGTCCATTAATGTGCAGGTACAATGTGAGATATACTGTGTGTCAACTAATAGTAACACCTAATGTGATTTTAACCAATGAAAAGCCAGAGTTTAAAATTGCTCTGACAGTGATGTAAGTGATGGTATGACTGAGCCAGGACGGCACTATTGAGTAAGCCAGAGGTGGGGTCTTCTATTCAGTACACTGGTGAGACCAGACATACAGCATGGTGGTACATGAGAAGGTTGTGCATTTATGGTTTGATCTTGAAGTTTAATCTAAAATATATGAACTTTACTGATAATAAAATGTGCGATATAAATATAATCAGGATCTTTTGCAGGGAGAGTGAAAATGTTTTCGTAGGGTTGATATGTCTAAATGTGTGTAGTGTGTGTGATTCGTATGTTTACGTGCTCTGTCTCCTCAGGACCAACCTGGAGTTGGAGCTTGTACATCGGGGAGGAAACTTGTGTTCTGGAGGAGCCAGTGCAGCTGCCAAACGCTCATGTCTCAGTAAGTACTTACCCCCAGACCTCCCCATCTTTTATATATTTTAGAATTTCTATTCAACTAATATGCAGTATGTTGAGTCTGATCTACTCTGTTGGAATACCTTTGGCCTAATATTATTTCTCCCATGGGTATTTAAAAAAAACACTTCTGTAGTCACACATCCTTTGAGAACATGCAACATTAGAACGAACAGCATCCAGTGCTGACAGTGTCATTCCGTAACAACAATAAAATTACTAAGGAAAGACATTTAGTAGACCGAGTGACCAATTCCCTGTGGTGTTCACATATGTTTTGTCTATAATGTAATAGAAAGTAAGGTGCCAAGTAAGAGCTGAACCATTTCTAATCATGCACTGTCTGTGGGTTTTCAGTGACCTGCTGTGTTTTCACTGGGTTTTTTTTTTCTTTTCTTTTTTTTTTTTTTTTTACAAAATGGTGGTTTACCATGTTTTAATGCAGATGGCTGTAATAAGGTGTCTGACTTGAGATCAAATCTATTCATCCGTGTTACAGCAGTGAGCCATTAAAAGAAAAAAAAAACTAAGGGGCGATTATCAATGGCAGGCAAGGACAGATGCTGTCGCAGGTGAGCTGTTGGGGGCAGTCGGGGTAAATGAAGCTGACAAATGGGTCAAGTGCTGTTTTAGTTGATTGTGTCATAAGTGACAAGGACGTGTGTCTAGGTGAGGATGAAAGCTGTGATCTTTAGTTGACATCAACCACTACCAACATTTATTCTGTTGACAAAATCTACAGTCTTAATTAATTGTTCAAATGTCAAAAGTCTGTTGTTCAGACTACATCCCATTTTCTATTTGTTTAATTATTCTATCAAAGTTGTGGCTGCTGCAGTGAAATGGCCTGTCATCCTTGAGTGGCTGAAGAAAGTGTTAACACTGGAGGTTTGCCATTTTTGAGCTACATTAACCATGTAGCCATGCTGACAGCCAAATTTACTCAGTTGCAGTACATTAGTGTTCGTTCTTCTTAGGGAAATGGATCTGAAGGAAAACGGCAGACGTGTGCTAACTGTGAGAGCCCATGGGGTTCCTAAGCTGGTTCCCCAGTAGGCACTTGTTCTCTTCAACTGATGAGGGTACGATGGACCACGGAGGCAAGCTGCCTGCAGTTCCCTTGAAATGGACTAAATCGACTCTAGAGAGTCCAGCCTCAGAATAGCATGTCCTTGGTTTATTTAACTGCAAATATTTGAATTAATCTTTGGGACTGTGTGACTGCTACTGTACAGGGAGTTTAAAGGCAAATCACATTGACCTCTGTTGTGCAGACTTGCAATACTTGGTGAGTGTTGACAGCTGTTTTTGGTTTATTTGACACCCATCATTTTTTGTGTTTGGTGTGATTTTTACATGTAGACCACATGCTTTTTTTCTAGACAGTAAATGGGGACCATTGAAAATTTTGGTAATATAGAAATATCAAAGGGTACGCAGTGTTTTGCAGTCTGTGATCATCTCGCCTTGTTACATGTAGGAGCGGAGAACACAGATTGATATATTAAACCAAAGTGAGAGTTGCTTCCATGCAGGCAGGTTGTTCAGTCAGGTGGATCAGACCGAATAAAGAGTCGTTTGCAGTGTCGGCTATCAGGAACCAGGTAAATAGTCCTCAGAGCAGCCATTTGCTGGTGAAGCTCATCTCATAGTTGAGGACAGTTAAACTTCTCTGGCACACAGGAAACATCCCATTAGCCTAGAAATGCTTCTTTTGTTTCACTGCCTCCTCTTTTCCTTTTGTGCCCCAGTGTCTTACAATTGTCTTGGTAGTGCAGGAAGCAGAATAACATGCTGAATAAGATCCAAATAAACTAAAGTAAGTTCATCTCACATGAAATTACGCTGTTTCACTTTTAAATTGGCTTGACAAGACAAACAGCTGTGTGATCAGATGTTGGACCTGAAGCTTGAATTCAGTCTCTTCCCTCGATATAGATTTTGGACTTTTATAACAGTAGCAGATTAGCAGTAGCAAATTACAGCCCAAATTTTATTCATCTCTCTTCTATTTCACATTTACCTTCCTCCTTCCCGTTCCTTGCCTCTCCCAGGTTAATTCCTTGTAAGAGATGAGGTGTAGTGAGGGCAGAGAGGAAACAATCACAGAGAAGACAAATAGGATGCAACCGACGGCTGGCAGACACCTTGCTTTCTTAATGCTGTGTCTATGTTAACCTGTGGAGGGCAGTGTTGCTCTGCGTATTGATAGTTCACACACAAGTCAAATTGCAGAGCTGATTATTGGAAGCACTTTGCTGCATTACAGTATCATAATTCCCTGTAAAACAAAATCAAATATGATTAGTGTTGCTCATTGGAAAAGGTTTGGGTTGTACAGAAGGTTCTTGCATTCACCTAAAAATGAGAGTAAATGGAACAGATTGGTTTAGTGACACTGGTTCCAAATAGGGTTCATATGTGATTTAAATCTATTGCTCTTATGCAGTTTTAATTTCTGGCTTTGAGATGACTTGGATCGAGTTCACAGTTAATAAAAGTAGGTTGATTTATTCCTGGACCAATAAGAAAGACACAGACATTCTCCACTTTGGAATATTACTGTTACGTCTGAAATGAGTAGGCCAGCCTCTTGTCTTTTACACATGTTGAAGTTTGCTGTAATGTCATGAATTTTTGTACTTGTAACAGGTTTGCTCTAGACAAAGGCTTTAGAGGCTTTGAACTGTCCTGCTATTAAAGCTAGTCTGTACACGAGAGATGGTGTGTGCACAGTGGGTCTCTCTTCATGTTCCATTAGTTTCACAACTAACAGGTGTGACCTGACCAAATACTTGCTCGAGGCTATCAAGCGCTACCATGCATCCATCTGGCCTGGCCTGGTTTTATCCGAGACAAACCATTAGCCTGCAGTTGGTTCAAGTCAACTGCTTTCATCATTTGATCTACACTGGCTGCTGGTGGGGTGTGACAATGGACACTGAGATAAACAGACACTTGCTGGTTTTGTTCCTGTGAGGGCTTGCTGGAACATAACAATGATGTGTTTTGTTTTTCCCCCCCTTTCAGATCAGCTGTTCCATGTGCTGGCCATGCACATGCGTCTGTACAGCATCGATTCAGCCTACAACCCCTGGACTAAGCTGACTCAGATTACACAAAGCAAAGAGGCAGAGTGAGTGACTTTCTCTCCTAAGTACCTTTGCAAACAGTAAATCTATAAATCTGTTCATACGCTGCACATACCCCCCCAGTCACTTTTTCTCCCACTTTTCCTCCCTCTCATAAACATGCAATCAAAGCACCACTTTGTCCTCTCCTTAAACGCCACCATTTCCTCCTGCCCCCAACAGCTTTTCCTCCACACAAAGACAAGCTAAAAACAGAAAAGGGAACATGCGTGGTTTCCATAGATACCAATAATTGCTGCATCTGGCAAATTACCGGGCACTCCACAGAGAGCAAAACGACCCTTTCAAATTCACTGTACTGAGAACAACTGCACCACACCAACACCATACCAGCACGCCATCTCAGCTCCCAGCTGTCCACCTAGCTTCAGCGGAAACCCACATTTAAAAAAATACAAAAGACATAGTTTCTACCTCTCAGACGCTGTCTTTTTCTGTCTTGAATCACTACTGTACGTCAGAACATGCTGTTTTATGTGCAGATGGGTTTTGGTTGTCAGATGTAGTTGCAGCACTTAGCAATACAAGATGAGCTTTGACAACCTTTCCTCCCTGTTAGCGTTGTAAGACAGCTTTTAGACCTGTTACTACTAAAGTGCTCATAGCTATACAGTATTCTCAGAGGAGCCATTTGCTGTTTAAAAATACTTTGTCAGGGTTTCAGGAGGGAGCACTGTCATTGACACCCTTAGGCAGTCAACCTGATCTAGCCTAGTTAAATAGGACAGAGAGAGATGTTCCTAGATGGATGCAAAACATTGCTCTGGTCTTTTTTTTTTTTTATTAGATAAACCGTAGAAGAATGCATATAGATTTTAGCCTGTGCAAGTATAGTTTGTATGCAGTGGTCTTAGCAGGGTTGAACGCTCTGTCCTCTGAGGCTATCCTCCGATGCGCAGTAGAATTAACTGGTGAGTGCTCTGGTAATGGAAGGTATTATTCTTTAAGTGCAGTTTCTCGCATTCAAAACCCTGGGGCCTTTCAAGAGGAGAGTGGAGATTTGAACCACGCTGAATTGTCAACAGAACAGAAGATATTTAAATGGAGATGGCACACAATATGAATATGTAACTAGGGCTGAAGGAAGTTGGTTTGGAAATACAAGGAATGGGCCTTTTCAAGCCATGTATTTGTTAAGCAAATTTTAAACTCTTTACACAGCAAGACCTTTGCTCTCACACCTTTGTCAAACATGCAACATGTGACAGTGCTGTCTTGATCGAGCTGTTAAAGTTATGGGTTTTAAACATTGAGACATTATTGTTTTTCAGAGATGACAGCAGAGTTAGGGAGAGAGTCGCGGTGCTCGCATGATATTTGAAACCTGGCACAAGAGGAAGTGGGGAGAAGGAGAGAAAAGAGCGGTGACTTAAAAATGTTATTATGATAGCAGGAAGAGGAGTTTTTTTTCTGTTCACTCACAAGCTGCATCACTCTTGTTCTGTGGTTGAAGCCTTTAATGAGCGTGAGGGATGCTCACCTGTGTTAGTTACAGTGAATTCAAAACATTTTCTCATCAACTTCATCATTTAACTTGTTAGATAGCAAATTCTGTTGCCTATTGCATTGAATGACACCTGAATGAAGCTCCGATGCATCTGGATATTCATTTATTCATCAGCTGGCATGAATGAAAACTGAGAATATAGGGAGGGACTTTTTAACCACTTGACTTGTCTGAAAAATGATTTCTACAGACTAATCTGATCTGACAAGAATCTCCTCTTTCAACTTACTCTTTTATGTGTCTCCTTGTGCATAAGAGATGATGATTGGGATAATACATTTATTACAGTGATGTTAGAAGAGGGAACAAGACATATTTAATTTCTTTTTGTGCATCTTTAATCTTCTATTGCTCTGGTTTTTACATTAGCATTTCATTAAGACTTGTGTCATGTTTCAAAGTGTTACAGAAATATTACAAGGTCCGACCTAGTAAGATTGATGTTGTGACTTTACTAAAAGTTATGGGGGTGCTTATTCAGAAACTTATTCATGAAACCAACACCATAACATTAATGTGATGGCAGTTTACTTTAATTTAATGCTTATGTAAAAACGGTATGGCCAATATTTACCATATTTATAATGGATATGTAATTTCGATTAATTATTTTTACCATTTGCACCATTTTTGGCTATTTTTTTTTTCTGCAATCACAATAGCTGTTTTGCTGCACCTTCTGATGAATGAAAACTCTTTTGCTTGTTTCGCAGTAGCTTTGATGAAGAGAGACCTGAGGTACCCATGCTGTTTCGAGATGTGCCGTCTCTCCTGATTATCTTTGTGCTAACGATGCCACAGCCTCTGCGAAAAGGTACAGTTACTCTGTCTGCATCATGACACTGCACGAAAGGAGGGAGTTGCTCAGTGGCTGCTCCGCAAGGACAACCCCATTATCAGTCATAATCAGAGCTGAGTGCAGGAAAGAAGCATTTCACATCTCTTATCTTTGCTCCTGTTGCTGCTGTTTGGCTGCGAGGATCAGACACACATGACCCTGGTGATGGGAGGGCTGCACCTCCTTCCTGCGCCCTTCATATATGACTTGTCGCTGCACCTCCTCCATCGTAGTCCTCAAAAGGTGGAGGGGGCGGGGGGGCGGAGGACCACCTAAAGACCTTGCACAACACCCTGCAGTCATGTTTAATGGGAGAAGTGTCGCAGCAGGCAGATCACCTCACTGATGACTGACTTAGGTTGACCACTGGCAGGGACGATTAGGACTTTTGGAGCATGGTAAAGATGAATTAGTTGGAAAGAGTAGCTTCTGATTGAAACCTTTAATGTGATAGATATTGTTTGTACTTTCATAAATCATAATTTAGAATTTATTAATTGTTAGTTTGTCAGATTCAGTCCTTAATAAAGTGCTGCATCATTGCTACAGGTTACATAATGTTTATGTAATTAAAAAAGCAAAAATAAATCATTAATTTAATCATTGTAATAAGTAATTTGATTTTATTTATTTTTCATTACAACACGATGAGAGAGGCAAATAAATGAAGCAGTAATTGGCCTAATTAATATGCACGAAGCATAATAAATGGGGTTACGAAACCTCTGTCTTTAAAATAGATTTTTTTTTTCAAAGAGAAATAGAAAAGGAGAGGCGTAATCGGTCAATGAAGGGTCTTTTGCACTTGATGGTTAAGAGGGATGACCTCCTTTTTGAATTCTGCTGTTTAGTTGTGTGTACTGAAACTTGTCACAGTGACCAGGATGTTGGAGCTGTCAGCAACCCTTTGCTGTTCAAAGAAAACAAATGGCACTCTTTTGTTCTTTTCAGTACCAATCTTGCATATCTTTCAGATTGTATTTTCCACCTGAAATGATCTGCTAATTATCCTGCACACTGTTCAGTCAGACTCTCTATGCAGAACTGAGGAACCAAATATATTGCCGCTGTGAATAACTGCCAACCGCCCTCAACTAGCATTTTTTTTATTTTTTTTTTTTATGCGAGGAATCTTTTTTTAATTCAATGTAATACATCCTCACAGTGTCACCATTTCTTCCTTTGTAGAACACTTTAGCTGCGTGGTGAAGATGCTGTACAACCTGCAGTTCACCCAGGCTCTGGCTGCACTGTCAAACAAGTTCAGCCCAGAGGAAAGGCAGGCCTGGAGCACATCTGGAGCACTTAAGAAGGTAAAAAGGAACTCACATTACAGTAATGACAGGCTTGTGCTAATTATACCTACTCTGTATTTTCTATTATACTAGTATAGGCCTTTTTTCCTTTCCTTTTATCCCTGATCTACAATGCTCGGAGGCTTTAATGTTTTAAATGGGACCAACTGAGGTTGTGACCTCTCTGATAGTGATGTAATTTAATTTGTAAGTTCATTACTTAAGTTGTTCTGTTCTCATTTCTGGGTTTGTACTTATTGCTAGTTGATTTCTAGCTGATTTTGTTGGTTTTTACTTTGCTTCATGGGCCTTTGTAGTCCATGCATGTCTGTGTAAAACTGCTCCATAGCACTACTAGAGGTCTAAAACTAAATCAGGATACTTTAAATTGAAATTGGTCCCAAAAAAGATGTTCATAGTATAAAGATAATGACCCAGCACTTCTGCCAACATAAAACCTATAAGTGTTTCTGAAATGCTGTTACTATTTTTTGCCCTTAGTGCAGTTTCAGTCCTACCAGGGAGTATTTTCAAAGCATGTCAAAAGTCCTCTGGTATCTGCAGCTTGTGGAACAGTTGTTTCTTATGATTGTTCCATAGAACCAAATTCCACAACCACAGTAAATCATTGTATATAAGTATTGAGATTAATTAAGCCCTTTCCGATTTCATTTATGTGCTTTCCACAGTCGACCGTATCGATCTTCATTATCTGGAAGTGTGATTGCTTGAGAGTGTTGCATTAATTGGCAATCTATCTTCAGTCTATTAAATCTGTATTAGGGAGTGGCTGGCTTGAATGTCAAAAGACAAATAACGGAAACCTTCCCCCTTTTGGGTGTTTCCATCCATAATGGAGTCCTGGATCAGTATCTTCCTACTACACTGTCATGAACAGTAGAGCAGGAATTCACAAGCCGCCATTAAGATGGATTTCAAATTGTCATTGATAAAAACATCCATATTTGGTAGAACTCCATTGTAATTAAATAGAGGTTGTTAAAAAAGGGTACAGTCTGAGCAAAGATCAGAGCCTAGAGGAAGGAAATCCATGGACTTGAAATTCCTTCCCTATAAATCTATGACAAACGACAGCAGGCGAGATACGACTGCTGTTTTATATTCTACCACCTTCAGCTTGATAAATGCTCGCAGCTTTATAAAATACTAGCCAAACCATTAGAATTTTTATCAGAACACACATTCAGTAACGTCTCTACCACTTATCAGATGTTATACTGTATGGAAAGAATTACTGTCCTCTGCTTATTCTGCATAAGTCTTTGTATTCTACAGTGAACTAGGACGAGACACGTGAATAATTCTGATCTGAATTATCCACCAATCAGCCACAACATTAAAACAGGTGACTTGTTTTAATGTTGTGGCTTATAGTTGAATTTTTTTACTTAAAAGCCATGAAGGAAAATAATAACTAAAAAATAACTAATAATGGTTCAGAATGAAATCTTCTTTTATTTATTTATTTTTTACATTGATCAGCCACTAGATTCAGTTAGATTATTTTATTATTTTTTTTTTAGTAACAAATCTACACATGACTTTCAGGACAAAGATACCTACTTGGCTTTGCCAACTTAGACTGTTGGAGCCTCATATTTGTGATGGCTTTGTTGGTTGGAGTTTATGTTTATGCCTTTTTTTGCAGGTGTACCAGTTTTTCTATGCTTGTCCTATCAACAGATGATATTTATAGTCGATGAGTTTTATTTTTATAGCCAGCTAAAAGTACTTTTGTTAAATGTTCTCCTCTCGTTTCACCTAAAAGTGGGACTAAATAAATTGAAGCTTATGTCTGTCGACCTACAGAGACTAGACTATATTAAAGGAAAAATTTTGGCCATTTAATGTTTGATTTCATGTCATCAATATTATGAAATTCTGCTTTTTGATTTTCTGCTACAGAACGCTGCAAATGCTGAGAAGTCTTTTGAAGCGCTCCTCAGTCATGTTATCAGTGACCTCTCTAAGGACAGGAGCGTCTACAAGGTGAACACTGAAGAAACATCAATGGTGAGACACTAAGATGACTGTTTAAGGACTGTTTAAGGACTTCAGATCATAATTGCCTACGGGAGGTCTCTCTCTCTCTTGCTCTCTTTCCTCAACCTTTTTTTTTTTTTTTCTGCTCTTTTTCATTTTCTGTTAAACAATAAGTTGGCCATTACCCTGAGAGACAGTGGTCTAATATCTCAGCTAATCTCCAGGGGAGATATACATCACAGTATTATCAGCGAGCTG